>NC_135975.1:7122303-7226123 GCF_053455715.1 Rhinoraja longicauda
TTTAATAGATCATTAGTTAAGTATATTTAAAATGGTTTTTAATTAACTTTTTGGACAACATGAGGACAGATTTCACTTTAAACACCATAGTACAGGCTCGGGTTGACTGAGCCAGTCCATGATGTTTCAATTGGCCCATTAGCTAAATAGGATCTAATTCCTCGGTCGTATTGAAACAACTGCTATCGGTCAACGACGCAGTGATTCTTGAGTCAGTCCAGCCAGAAAAGGTCGTGTTAAATTCCCATCGTGTACTGTTTTTATTTTCAGTTTTTATTAAGAGGTGATGGGGGCTAACCATGTTAGATTTATCTCGGTTGATTATATCGGCACAACCCGGCGTCTCTTTTACCGGTTGATTTAAGAAAAAAGCGGCCACTTCCCAATAGTGTCATCGTGTTAACAATGTAAATAAATCACACTCGCGGCAGTGGTGTCGCGGCGCTCGCTGTGTGTGTGTGTGTGTGTGTGTGTGTGTGTGTGTGTGTGTGTGTGTGTGTGTGAACGTGTGTGCTTCAGACAGAGGGGGAGAGGCAACATAAAAAACAGGTGCAGGAGTAGGCCATTCGGCCCTTCGAGCCAGCGCCGTCATTCCAATGTGATCATGGCTGATCATCCAAAATCAGTACCCCAATTCATGCTTGTTCCCCAAATGGGGGTGAGAGAGAGGGAGGGGGTGGAGAGAGAGAGTGGAGGGGGGAAAGGAGAGAGAGGGGAGGGGGGTGGAGAGAGAGGGGAGGGGGGGTGGAGAGAGAGGGGAGGGGGGATGGAGAGAGAGGGGAGGGGGGGTGGAGAGAGAGGGGAGGGGGGGGAGGAGAGAGAGGGGAGGGGGGGAGGAGAGAGAGGGGAGGGGGGGTGGAGAGAGAGGGGAGGGGGGAGGAGAGAGGGGAGGGGGGAGGAGAGAGGGGAGGGGGAGGAGAGAGAGGGGAGGGGAGGAGAGAGAGGGGAGGGGGGGAGGAGAGAGAGGGGTGGGGGGGAGGAGAGAGAGGGGTGGGGGGGAGGAGAGAGAGGGGAGGGGAGGAGAGAGGGGAGGGGGGGTGGAGAGAGAGAGGGGAGGGGGGGTGGAGAGAGGGGAGGGGAGGGGGGGTGGAGAGGGGAGGGGAGGGGGGGTGGGGGTGGAGAGGGGAGGGGGGGTGGAGAGAGAGGGGGGGTGGAGAGAGGAGGGGGGGGGGTGGGGGTGGAGAGGGGAGGGGGGGTGGAGAGAGGGGGGGGTGGAGAGAGAGAGGGGAGGGGGGTTGGAGAGAGAGAGGGGAGGGGGGTGGAGAGAGAGAGGGGAGGGGGTGGAGAGGGGAGGGGGGTGGAGAGAGAGAGAGAGGGGGGTGGAGGGGGGGGTGGAGAGAGGGGGGGTGGAGAGAGGGGGGGTGGAGAGAGAGGGGAGGGGAGGTAGAGAGAGGGGGGTGGAGAGGGGAGGGGAGGGGGGAATGGAGAGGGGGGGGCATGGAGAGGGGGGGGGGGCATGGAGAGGGGGGGGCGTGGAGAGAGAGAGAGGAGGGGGTGGAGAGAGAGGGGAGGGGGTGGAGAGAGAGGAGGGGGTGGAGAGAGAGGAGGGGGTGGAGAGAGAGGAGGGGGTGGAGAGAGAGGAGGGGGTGGAGAGAGAGGGGGGGTGGAGAGAGGGGGGGGTGGAGAGAGGGGGGGTGGAGAGAGAGGGGAGGGGAGGTAGAGAGAGGGGGGTAGAGAGGGGAGGGGAGGGGGGTGGCGAGAGGGGGGAGGGGGAATGGAGAGGGGGGGCATGGAGAGGGGGGGCGTGGAGAGAGAGGGGAGGGGGTGGAGAGAGAGGGGAGGGTTGGAGGGAGAGGAGGGGGGTGGAGAGAGAGGAGGGGGGTGGAGAGAGAGGAGGGGGGTGGAGAGAGAGGAGGGGGGGTGGAGAGAGAGGAGGGGGTGGAGAGAGAGGAGGGGGTGGAGAGAGAGGGGGGGTGGAGAGAGGGGGGGGTGGAGAGAGGGGGGGTGGAGAGAGGGGGGGTGGAGAGAGGGGGGTGGAGAGAGGGGGGGTGGAGAGAGGGGGGGTGGAGAGAGGGGGGGTGGAGAGAGGGGGGGTGGAGAGAGGGGGGGGGTGGAGAGAGGGGGGGGTGGAGAGAGAGGGGGTGGAGAGAGAGGGGGGTGGAGAGAGAGGGGGGTGGAGAGAGAGGGGGTGGAGAGAGGGGGGGTGGAGAGAGGGGGGGTGGAGAGAGGGGGGGTGGAGAGAGGGTGGGGTGGAGAGAGGGGGGGGTGGAGAGAGAGGGGGTGGAGAGAGAGGGGGGTGGAGAGAGAGGGGGGTGGGGGAAGAGGAAGGGGGAGGGAAGGAGAGGGATTTAGAAATGACCGTATGTGGGGAGTCCATATTGACAGGGGATGCAGAGCAGCGGGATTATTGGGAGTAAGGTGGGAGATACCGTGAGTTCGGAGCGCTGTGTGGCAGCGACTATGAAGACTGTCACCGTTTAGTACTGGCCCTGACCCAGGACGTCTGTACAGCGAGGCCCGAGGTAATCCTCCCACTGTATCGTCAGGGGTTTCCTTGATACGGAAATAGCAATCACATATCTGTTTAAATGAACCGAAATGCGTGTCATTTCGCTTTAATTTAAACCCATAACCGTCCTGTAATTGAGTAACTTTTGGATAGTGCTTTGCAAAGAAAAACGCCGTGGTTCTGTTTGCAACATAACGACTTAAGGATGTCTTCTTCTTCTTGCGTTTGAGGCAGCAGAAGTTATGAATCTGCTTCTGTTGTCTGTGTTTGTTGTCTCTGTTCGCCTGACTGACACAGGGGGGGGGGGGGGGTCGACAACGCGAGCCCCTTAAGAATGTGAATTGTGGCACCCGTTCAGATCGTAGCGTTTCATCGCATTACGGTGTTTCTGACAGGTTAAATGATTCATTCAGTGGTGTGAAGGGCCATCGGCGCTAGGACCCGGCGTGCTCCCCCTCCTAGCTCCCTCCCTGCAGCAACGCGTATAGCTCACAGTCACTTCGCCTTCCTCTGCCGGCACTGAACAGGACACCGGGCTGTAGTGAACGCTCCGCTCAGCCCCGCTCACGGTGGCAGTCAATGGCTGAGTCGATGTCCCTACCCATCGCAAGTGAACTAAAACTGGGAGTCAGGTTGTGACAGATTTGGTGAGTTTCAAGCACCCTTCGTCTGCTGTGTTCTCTTATCCCCAGCGAGTGGGAAGCGAAGGGAATGAGGCGATTACACAGTTTGTCTTAAAGCAAAGACAGACACACAAAACAAAAAGCTGGGAGTAACTCAGCGGGACAGGCAGCATCTCCGGAGAGAAGGAATGGGTGACGTTTCGGATCGAGACCCTTCTTCAGATCTAGAGTCTTAAAAAACAAGTGTCTTGAAGCAAAGACACTGTCTGAAGAAGGGTCTCGACCCATTCCTTCTCTCCCGAGATGCTGCCTGACCTGCTGAGTTACTCCAGCGTTTTGTGAATAAATACCTTCGATTTGTACCAGCATCTGCAGTTATTTTCTTATATATCTTAAAGCAAAGTGTCGCGTTTTAAAGTATTTTTTAAAATTTAAAAATAGGCTACAAATGCCTGGAAGTCATTTCTAAGAATTGCTTTTCGACAATAAAAGTAGTGGACCTTATTTGAAAGTTTGTAAAAAACAAATGTATTCCTCTAGACTCTAAAGTTACTAGTCAAAACTCTAGGGCTTTGATTTAAGGCCGTTTCTTTGATAATTCGGAGTAATTGGTCTGGAAATAATACCTGTTAATGTGTGGGGTCACGATTGTTTAAACCTAGTTTGGGCAATATTATTGACCACATGCGTTATCTCACCGTTGTTCCGAGTGGGGTGTTACGATGCATTTGGCTTGGATGTGCATTTAAAAAGGGAAAACGCTCAATATGATCATCAGGTATGATGAATACCTGGATCATCTCACCAAACTTGCCCACATAAAAATCTAAATAACCATTTTGTAACCGGTACCCAGGCCAGCGAAACCTGTGCGAGATAGCTCAGGTGTTGGCTGTTGTGTAGTAGAAAACAGAAATTGCAGTCCAGTTAAAAACCTTCACCTCGTTAATTCTTAAATTGGAAGCGGTCGCGTTGATTCGGATTAATCAGCAACCCCTTCCCAGAAACTAGAAAGCAATTGTATCCTTTCTTAACCCCTTCACCCCCCCCTCTGAGTAATAATTTCTCGAGATTTTGATCGATTTAATTGACCAGGAAGAGGTGTGTGGTGGTGGTGGTGGTGGATTGACCGAGAGTGGAAAGGCGGGCCAACGTGAGCATTTTCTGCCCTAACCGGTACCTGCGCCCTAACCTGACTAAACCGGAGCCCGGTTCCAAAGCGGTTTCTCCTGCTGAGATTCCTCTGAGACCAGCACGCCGATAAAAGGCAGGCAACCAATCACCAGACTTCCCATTTGGCGGCGGGCTCAATGTTGGATGTGACTTGTGTGGAGATTAACGGACTTTCCCATCGATGTGGGACGGGCAGCGAAGTGTTAAAGACGCATCGTTCTCCAGGTGAACAGACTGCAATTGGACGGGAGACTTTGATTGGTATCAGCCTAGTGAGTAATCACAGCGAGTTGTCTTTGGTTCTTGTCTGGCGAGGTCGGTGAGCAGCGAGACTGCAGATTTTTGTCTGTATTTTATTGTTTACGTTGGCTGTGTTTTTTAAAAAATGCTGCAGCTTTTATCCAGTTAGTTCACTGTTTGCATATCAAGCAGGTGGCGTTTTTCTTTCTGTGACTGGTAGCGCTGGAATGACTTGGGCGGAAAGGTGAGCCTAAACTGCCTTATTCTCCCTAAACTGTCTTACTCAACACACAAGATGCTGAAATACCTCTGCGGGTCAGGCAGCACCTTACCCGACCTGACCCGCTGAGTTACTCCAGCATTTCGTGTCCGTCGTTGGTCTAAACCAGTATCTGCAGTCCTTATGATACATTGCTCAACTTAATGTGCAGGAAGGGACTGCTGATGTTGGTTTACTGGAGATAGACACAAAACGCTGGAGTAACTCGGCGGGTCAGGCAAGCATCGTCTCTGGAGAAAAAGGGGTAGGTTACGCTTCGAGTTACCTGAAGAAGGGTCTCGACCCGAAACGTTACCTAGACTAGTCCCTTTCTCCAGAGATGCTGCTTGACCCGCTGAGTTACTCCAGCGTTTTGTGTCCATCTTGCTCAACGTAATGCTGCCTTTAAACGTTGACCTTTTGTGAAAGTAACGCCGTGCTTCTGCTGCCGGTAACTCTCAAGTGACCGAGAGCAAGTGTTGCACGCCCCAGTTTCATGTTTAAAGATGCCCGCCTTTCTTCACCCATTCCTTCTCTCCTGAGATGCTGCCTGACCTGCTAAGTTACACCAGCATTTTGTGAAATAAATACCTTAGATTTGTACCAGCATCTGCAGTTATTTTCTTACACTCGCATTGCGTGGTGAGCTGCTTATATTTAAGACGCGTGGTTTTTTTTTTAACGAGAACGAGGGAGACAGTGCGTTTGCTGTAGTCACGGAACTGCTCCGAGTAGTGCTTTAGATGCAAGGAACTGCAGATGCTGGAATATTGAGGGGGAAAACACGAAGTGCTGAAGTAACTCAGCGGGTCCATGTTCCCCAGAGATGCTGCCTGACCCGCTGAGTTACTCCAACATTTTGTCTTTTTTTTTGTTGCTCAAGGCATTAGTGTGCTTGGTTGCTTTAATTTCAATGGAAGCTCAACGAGTAAAGGTATCCCCTCAATCCCGTGCTAGTTCACTGTGTGTTAAAGATCCACTCCCGACGATGGAATGCTTTGAGTCGCTGCTTTGAGTTCAGTCTCTGTTCTTTATCCACGCTGTTAGATTTTCAAAGTGTGGGGGGTTGCGTTGACGAAGCTAAAAGCAGCGTTCTGATTTAATAGCGGAGGATAGACACAAAATGCTGGAGTAACTCAGCGGGTCAGGCAGCATCTCGGAAGAGAAGGAATGGGTGACGTTTCGGGTAGCCGAGGCGTTTGATTAGATTTGAAAATACCCCATCTGAGTGGGTGTAAGTCGCGGGTCCGCGTGGTACAAGTTAACGCTGAAATAATACGGACGCAACAAATTGCAGATGCTGGACTCTTGAGCAAAAAAAAACCCCGAAGTGCTGGAGGAACTCGGCGGATAAGGCAGTATCTGTGGCTGGGATGGATGTATGTTTAGTAATGTCAATTACTAATGTCAGTCTAAGCGAGCACTTGTATTCCGACGTCAAGTGACCGAGATATCGCGTCCACGTTTCTCACTAAATCTTCCCAATGATCAGACTGAAGAAGTGTCCCGACCCGCAACATCGTCTGTCCATTTCCCTCCAACGATGCTGCCTGACCCGCTGGGTCCCGCCAGTACTTTGTGTTTTGCTCAAAGCTCCAGCATCTGCAGTCTCCTGTGTGGGAAGGAACTGCAAGTGTTGGTTTAGACCGAAGTTAGACACAAAATGTTGGAGCAAGCCAGCAGGTCAGGCAGCATCTCTAGAGGGAAGGAATGGGTGACGGTTCGGGTCGAGACCCTTCTTCAGACTCAGTCAGGGGAGAGGGAGACACAGAGATCAGGGGGGAAGGGGGTTTCTCTAACTTAAAGTAACCCTTGCTTTCCCTCTCTCCCCGTCCCTCCTCCCCCACCCTAGTTCTCCGACTAGTTTCACCCTCCCCCTGATTACATTGTACAAATGCCTCGTTGTCGCCATCCCCTCGGCCAACACGGATCCATTCCTTCCCCTCGGCCAACACGGATCCATTCTACATTTCCCTCGTTCGTCGTCCCCTTTGATCTGTCGTTTACGCACGTTCCCCATCCATATCTCTGTCTCCCTCTCTCCTGACACTCAGTCTGAAGGGTCTCGACCCGAAACGCCAACCATTCCTTCCCCCCCAGAGACGCTACCTCCCGCTGAGACAGTTCCTCCAGCATTGTGCGTCTGTCTGTCTGTCTGTCTGTCTGCAGTCTCCTCTCCAGTCAAATCTTTGTTGGATGGCATTGCCTTTTCCACAGTTGATCCTCGGAAGTGTGACATTGAATCACTGTTATTTACTTCGCAAACGTTTGTGAGACGGTGCAAGTCAATGATTCTCCCTATTCATAGACTTGACATCGTAGACCATCCGGGCTTAGTCCAGAAGCTCCATGGAGCGGCGGGGGATAATAGTCCCTTCCCAATAGCCTGTGTCCCTGGGCGAGCCCCGACACCCGGCTAGAATGTGTCTGCATCCTTGTGAGAATGACGCGCTGTGCTAAAAATATCCCAGCCCAGAGTTTACAGTTTACCCTTTAACCAAAGAGCCTGGATCCCAACAATATGTTATCAGAGCCTAGACTTGGGCTGACCGAGTAACCTCCAGGTCCCAGTCTAGCCTACCGATATCTCTATACACATCAATACTTAAATTCGCATTTCACAGAAACGCAACAGTACAATCCTATTAGAAAATAACTGCAGATGCCGGTACGAATCGAAGGTATTTGTTCACAAAATGTTGGAGTAACTCAGCAGGTCAGGCAGCATCTCAGGAGAGAAGGAATGGGTGACGTTTCAGGTCGAGACCCTTCTTCAGACTGACAGTAAAATCCTAATCACTCAAATGGACAGAATCACCGGGATTAAATCCATCCGCACCAAGCACGTTGACAAGGTTATCAAAGTCAGTGTCGTCGCCTTTTTTGACATTGAAGCTAATGTTATGACTTCAGGTTTTTGGTTAATTCAAACAAACGTTACTCCTAGGCAGTTAGTTGTGCCCTCCGCTCCCGTTGGGGTTAGCTGAGGAAACGTTGGGTCAACGACCCCTATCTTGGGCCGGTGTTCGGCGGGGGATTTTCGGAGCCCATCGTCACTGGGGCTGCGATTGAGGGGTTGATCAGATGTGATGACCATGAAAACTAACAGGACGGGCTCCCATATTCGCGAACCCCGTTCTTTAACCCCCCCCCCCCCAAAATCTCATGAAACTGTTGCCGGTTTAACGTTGGACTCAATACCAGCGCCCACAGAGCGCTGTGACTTGGAGTTGGTTGAGACTCCTCTGGCACGTCCACTGTGCGGTGGGCGACCATGCAATGGGACTGGCGGTGGATTAACGTTGCGTGGTCGAGAAGGGTGGAGCGATGCCCCTCTCAGTTTACTTGAGATCCTAACAATTAGTCTAGTTCCTGATCCACCCATTTTTGGTGGTCGTTAATTGAGCTGAGAATCACATCCTCCACTCTCTATAACTCCCCTTTGCTGTATCAGTTGTATTTGAACTTGGCTTGGTTGTATTTCTGAACAATGTTATCTGGTCTACACTAGGAGAGGATGCAGAAATGAAAGGTTTCCACTGTGGCTCGGTACATTTAACTATAATCTGAAATCATCATCATCATTGGTCCAAAAACGCTCACCAAATCCACCCAAAACTTCATCCTCAACATTGATGGTCTCCCAGTATCCACCTCACCTCACATCCGGAATCTTGGAATCATCTTTGATCAAACCCTCTCCTTCGACAAACACATCAAACACATCACAAAGACAGCCTTCTTCCACCTCAAAAACATTGCCCGTCTCCGTCCATCCCTCTCCTCCACAGCTGCAGAAACCCTCATCCACGCCTTCATCACCTCCCGTCTGGACTACTGCAACAGCCTCCTCTATGGCGCACCCTCAAAAATCATCAGTAAACTTCAATACATTCAAAACTCCGCTGCCCGTCTAATCACCCACACCCCGATCCGTGACCATATCACCCCCGTCCTTTATAAACTCCACTGGCTCCCCATCCCCCAGAGAATCCAGTACAAAATCCTCCTCATAACCTACAAAGCCCTCCATAACCTGGCCCCATCCTACCTGACCGACCTCCTCCACAGGCACACTCCCACCTGCACCCTCCGCTCTGCTGCTGCCAATCTCCTATCCCCCCACATCCGGACCAAACTCAGATCCTGGGGGAACAGGGCTTTCTCCATCGCTGCTCCCACCCTATGGAACTCACTACCCTAAACCGTTAGAGACTCCTCCACACTCACCACATTCAAAACATCACTGAAGTCTCACCTGTTCAGTACTGCCTTCAACCACTGAAGGTCACCTCACCTTCTGTCTCCTTTCTCTGTTCGTTTATTTATTTACTTATTTATCTATTTATTCATTTCCCTATGTTCTCTAAATCTCTGTAAAGCGTCTTTGAGTATATGAAAAGCGCTATATAAATAAAATACATTATTATTATTATTATTATTATAATAAACCTAAACTTAACGTTTTACGACTGAATGTTCTATCTAGAATCTTTAGACATTTTTTACCCATGTAATTCGCCAAAGTTGCATACAAGATGTGTGACATTAATTGAAGTTGTGGTCGTTGCAGTGATATCTGCAGTATTCAGGTTTACCGGTTGGGTCTTCGTGCTGTTGTTGGGCAAGTCCTGGGCTGTTAAATTAAATGAATGGAGTAAGCGTGTGCGTGGATCTCCTTTTAAAGGTTCAGTCTGAGGGGAGATGGCGAGGGGAGATGGCGAGGGGAGATGGCGAGGGGAGATGGCGAGATGGGGAGGGGAGGAGGAGGAGGAGGGGGGGGGGGGGGGTCGCCTGATTGGCTTTGCGAGGGGGCAATGGGCGGATCGGTGCCTGCCCCAAACGGTAGGGAAGAGCAAATAGGAGTCCGGTGTAGGCGGAGACCCGCACACGGCTCTTAAAGCGAGCCTACCACGGTGGGATTACCGGAGTGGGGCTGGGGCAGTAACAGCAACAGCTCTCTACCTGTGCCCTTGGATCGCGGAGTCCCGAAAGCTGACTGGTGTTTGATCAGGTTACATAGCAGACTTCTTCAGCGGTCGCGTTGTTTAGTCGAGGCGCTGAGAGAGACTGATTCCTGGTTATTTAGTAATGCCGTTTATTCCAGCATTCGGGGGGGGGGGGGGGGGGGGGGGGGCAACAAATCGACGATTAAGCGGGGAATGTTTAACTGTAGTTTGGAAAATTGGAGTTGTGGTTCCCGCGTGGAACTGTCACGGTCTCCCCTTTCTGTTTTCTGGTGACATTTGTGAGTGGGTGGAATTTGACTGGTCGAGTGGCCGCTGTTTGATGAATCCTTGGTGGGTTCGCCCTGTGTTCACCTGTGGAGACCCTGGCTGATGTGTGGGCGGCAATGTATTGAGGGGAGGGGAGGGAGGGTGTGGAGGAGAGACCCTGACATTATAGAGCAGAGATGGGCGGGATGTCTTGGTTAGCACGGGTGATGGGGAGAAGGCAGGAGAATGGGGTTAGGAGGGAGAGATAGATCGGCCACGATTGGATGGCGGAGTGGACTTGATGGGCCGAATGGCTTAATTTTACTGCTATCACTTATTATTATGATCTTATAATATTGGAGTGAGAGTGGTGGAGGTTGGGTTGGGGTGAGGTTGGGTGGGGGTGTGGTGGGTTGGGGGGGCGGGTGGGGTGGGGGGTGCGGTTGGGTACCAAGGAGAGGAAGCTGAGACGCGGCCATCCCATAGCCTGGCATGGTGGGCATATGGAGAACGACTCTCTGAAGAAGGGTCTCGACACGAAACGTCACCCATTCCTTGTCTCCCGAGATGCTGCCCGACCTGCTGAGTTACTCCAGCATTTTGTGAATAAATACTCTGGGTTCTTACCATCTCTCTCTCTCTCTCTGTCTCTCTCCATGTTTCAGGTTGGCCATGCTGAAGATCGGATTGTAGCCGAGCTATTCACCTGGGAGTAAAACTTGCAGCGAACAGGAACGACGACCCCAGCAGAACAAGATGGCATCGTGCAGAGTGGCGAGGGGGTGCCTCAACTTCCACCTGCTGCTGCTGCTGTTGCTGTCGGTGGGGGCGGGCGGGCGGCTGGGACCCACGAGTCTGGAGTATAAATCCTTCCAAGGTGAGAAGGCGGACTGGTCGTTCAACCACCTGGCCCTGGACGAGCGCACTGGGAGCGTGTACCTGGGGGCGGTGAACAGGATCTACAAGCTGTCCGGGGACCTGCAGCTGCTGGTGGTCCACCAGACGGGGCCTGACGAGGACAACCCGGACTGTTACCCCCCCAGGATAGTGCAGCCTTGCAGCGAGCCCCTCCGGCTGACCGACAACGTGAACAAGATGCTGCTGATCGACCAGGGGGAGAGGCGGCTGATCGCCTGCGGCAGCCTGTACCAGGGCATCTGCAAGGTGCTGAGGCTCAACGACCTGTTCAAGCTGGCCGAGCCCTCCCACAAGAAGGAACACTACCTGTCCGGGGTGAACGACAGCGGCTCTGTGTTTGGGGTGATCGTGGCCGGCCAGGGGGACGGCTCCAAGCTGTTTGTGGCCACCGCTGTGGATGGGAAGCCCGAGTACTTCCCCACCATCTCCAGCCGCCTCCTCGCCTCCAACCCAGAGGCGGACGAGATGTTCTCCTACGTCTTCCACGACGAGTTCGTCGCCTCCCTCCTGAAGATCCCCTCCGACACCTTCACCGTCATCCCCGACTTCGACATCTACTACATCTACGGCTTCAGCAGCTCTGCCTTCGTCTACTTCCTCACACTACAGCCCGAGGTGGTCCACTCCGGGCCCGGCTCCACCCGCCAGAGGGTCTACACCTCCAAGCTGGTGCGACTCTGCCAGGCCGACACCACCTTCAACTCCTACGTGGAGATGCCCATCGGCTGCTTGAGGGACGGCGTGGAGTACCGGCTCCTCCAGGCTGCCCACCTGGCCAAGGCTGGGCCTGTGTTGGCCAAGTCTCTGGGCATCACCGCCGGACACGACGACGTGCTCTTCGCCGTCTTCTCCAAGGGCCAGAAACAGCGCCGCCAACCCCCAGACGAGTCTGTCCTCTGCATGTTCGTCCTCAACACCATCAACGAGCGCATCAAGAGGCGTCTGCAGTCCTGCTACCGGGGCGAGGGCTTGTTGGACCTGGCGTGGCTCAAAGTCAAGGACATTCCGTGTGTACCCGCGGTAAGGCTGCCTCCCTCTGTCTCTGTGTGTGTGTGTCTCTGTGTGTGTGTCTCTGTGTGTGTGTCTCTGTGTGTGTGTGTGTGTGTGTCTCTGTGTGTGTGTCTCTGTGTGTGTGTGTGTGTGTGTCTGTGTGTGTCTGTGTGTGTGTGTCTGTGTGTGTGTGTCTGTGTGTGTGTCTCTGTGTGTGTCTCTGTGTGTGTGTCTCTGTGTGTGTGTCTCTGTGTGTGTGTCTCTGTGTGTGTGTCTCTCTGTGTGTGTGTGTGTGTGTGTGTGTGTGTCTCTGTGTGTGTGTGTGTCTCTGTGTGTGTGTCTCTGTGTGTGTGTGTGTCTCTGTGTGTGTGTCTCTGTGTGTGTGTGTCTCTGTGTGTGTGTCTCTGTGTGTGTGTGTCTCTGTGTGTGTGTCTCTGTGTGTGTGTCTCTGTGTGTGTGTGTCTCTGTGTGTGTGTCTCTGTGTGTGTGTCTCTGTGTGTGTGTCTCTGTGTGTGTGTGTCTCTGTGTGTGTGTCTCTGTGTGTCTCTGTGTGTCTCTGTGTGTCTCTGTGTGTCTCTGTGTGTCTGTGTCTGTGTGTGTGTCTGTGTGTGTGTCTGTGTGTGTGTCTGTGTGTGTGTCTGTGTGTGTGTCTCTGTGTGTGTGTGTGTGTGTGTCTCTGTGTGTCTCTGTGTGTGTCTCTGTGTCTCTGTGTGTGTCTCTGTGTGTGTCTCTGTGTGTGTCTCTGTGTGTGTCTCTGTGTGTGTCTCTGTGTGTGTCTCTGCGTGTGTCTCTGCGTGTGTCTCTGCGTGTGTCTCTGCGTGTGTCTCTGCGTGTCTCTCTCTGCGTGTCTCTCTCTGCGTGTCTCTCTCTGCGTGTCTCTCTCTGCGTGTCTCTCTCTGCGTGTCTCTCTCTGCGTGTCTCTCTCTGCGTGTCTCTGTGTCTGCGTGTCTCTGTGTCTGCGTGTCTGTGTGTCTGCGTGTCTGTGTGTCTGCGTGTCTGTGTGTCTGCGTGTGTCTGTGTCTCCCTCTCCTCCACGTTGCAATGCAAACACTGTGTGGTGATGGAGCATTTCAGTCAGAAGTCCCTCATTGAAACTTACCAGGCTGGATAGAGTGGATGTGGAGTGGATGCTTCTACTAGTGGGAGAGTCTAGGACCAGAGGCTATTATTGCCTCTGAATAAAAGGACGCACCTTCAGAAAGGAGAGCAGGAAGAATTTATTTAGGCAGAGGGTGGTGAATCTATGGAATTCATTGCCACGGAAGGCTGTCGAGGCCAAGTCAATTGATATTGTTAATGTAGAGATAGATAGATTCTTGGTTCGTATGGATGTCAGGGGTTACGGGGAGAAAGCAGGAGGATAGGGTTGAGGCAGAGAGCCATGATTGAATGGAAGAGTAGACGATGGACTGAATGGACTAACTCTGCTCCTAAACTCATGAACATATGAAGGAGAGGCTGGACCAAGGAAGTTAAGAGGGGACATGACTGAGATGTATAAAATTATGAGTGATTTGGTACTTAAGAGGCTTTTGAATAGAGTCCTACACCGTGGAAACAGGCCCTTTGGCCCAAGTGCCCACATCCATCAACATACCCCATCTACATTAGTCCCACCTGGGGCATTTGGCCCATATCCTTCTAACCCTATTGTGTTACATCAGGTTAGGAGTGTACAGGTACATGGATTATGCAGGTAATGGAGGGATGTGGAGCATGTGCAGACAGAGACTAGTTTAACTTGACTTCATGTTCAGCATGGACATTGTGGGCTAAAGGGCCTTGTGCTGTACTGTTCTATGTTCTATGTATGGACATGGTACACAGCAGAGAACTGTTCCCCTTATTGAAACTGAATAAAACTTTAGGACATGGATTTACTGAAGGGGTGAGTGATTTAGAGGAGATCTGAAGGGAATCTTTTTTTCACTCGGAGATTGGTGAGTACTTGGAATGCATTGCCAGAGAGCTGCTGGTAGCATTTAAGATGTGTCCAGATGAGCACTTTAGCTGCTGACACCAGCTTGAAGTTAGACACAAATTTCTGGAGAATGCGATTAATATGGATGGGTGCCCATTGATTGGCATGGACACTGTGGGCCGATAGGTCTGATTCCACGTTGTATGATTCCATGACTACTAACTAACACCTACAATCCATGAGACAACTTGAAAATGAACATTGTACTTGGTGCAATGTTGGATAACACACATTGACATCTTAAGGAGAGCTGTTTTAGTAGTGGGATGCTAAACTAACTTTCCTCAGCAGTGTTTATTTTGAAGAGCAAGAGGTCCTTTATCCATGGTATCCTGGCTAATGTTTTCGCCATAGTCAACGTTCCCAGAACAGATTATTTAGTTATTTATCCTGATGCTGATTGTGGGAGTTGCTCTGAACATATTTGCTGCTCTGTTTCCTACATTACACAAATTCCCAGACTTCAGTAAGTCCCGAAGATAGACGCAAAAAGCTGGAGTAACTCAGCGGGTCAGACAGCATCTCTGGAGAAAAGGAGTAGGTGCCGTTTTGGGTCGAGACCTTTCTTCACTAAGTCCCACTGTGCTGTAAAATACTCTGATATTCCCCGCTGATGATGGGTGTAATGTAAGTGCCCAGCTCTTGGTATGTTTAC
Source organism: Rhinoraja longicauda (assembly GCF_053455715.1). Classification (NCBI taxonomy): domain Eukaryota; kingdom Metazoa; phylum Chordata; class Chondrichthyes; order Rajiformes; family Arhynchobatidae; genus Rhinoraja; species Rhinoraja longicauda. Next base: position 7,136,808 of record NC_135975.1, read on the forward strand.
AACTTGCTATGCATTTACTTAGGCTTACCTAAGTGGACTTCAATACAGAGTGCACATGCAAAAGTAAGGAGAGACTGAATGTTTGCAGGTAATCACTGGTTTTGTTCCTTTTGGACTCTGATATTGAGTGACGTTTGCACGTGTGTTATGTAATGATGGCGTTCAGTGGATTCAACGTCTGAAGGAGGTTTCGACCCAAAATGTCACCTATTCCCTTCCTCCAGAGATGCCTCCCGACCCGCTGAGTTACTCCAGTATTTAGTGTCAATCTTCAATGTAAACCAGCATCTGCAGTTCCTTCTTACACATGATGTTGTTTGCAGTGATGTCTGAAGTGAGAAATATCTAGGTTTGGAGATACAGCACGGTAGCACCCCCTTGGCCCATCGAGTCCACACCAACCATTGATCACCTGTCCACACTGGTTCTTTGTTATCTCACTTTCTCATCCACTCCCTACACACTAGGAGCAGGTTACAGAGGCCAATGAACCTCCAAACCCGCACGTCTTTAGGAAACCGGAGCACCTGGGGGGGGAAACCCATGTGGTCATAGGAAGAATGTGCAAACTCCACACAGACAGCACCCAAGGTCAGGATCAAATCTAGGTCACTAGCACAGTGAGCCAGCGGTTCTTCCAGCTGTGCCACAGTGATGCCCTATTCTGAATGTATGTGCTCTTGATCAACCCTTGTGTGTTGTTATGGCATTTAAATCATGTGACCAAAGCAGGTTTCTAGAGGCTCACTACTCCAACTGAGACAGCAGGTCTCTTGGAAAAGTGGTATCTTCACCCACATGGTAGATCCAGGGCATGTACACTCAGCAAAGACTTGCCATTGGACAAGCTCCTGATATTGGTAGCAGCATAGTGATCGGAGCTGTTTGGCACTTTACCCCAAACTATAGAAGATGCTCTCGATACTAAACTTACCAGCGTGTATTCACTGCCAATGCAGGTTTTGAAAGAACAAGTCGCAATGAAGGTTGTCGTCGGAAGTGAAAGAAATATTGCAACTTAATGGCAATTTAAAAAAAAATTGCTTCCTGCTGAGTTAACTGTCTGACCAGACACTAGATGTGTACATTGGCACCCTCATACTTGATTCAGTTCACTGCTTGTGGTATTGGGGTACTTAAATCTTAATTCGTGCCTGGGGCCCCAATCATCATTAAATAAGCACGCGTGTTTATCGGTAGGTGGCATGGGTTGGTAGCCTGCCAAACACTTGCTCTTTTGGAGATGCATCAAAGATGGGCACTTGCATTTGGCACAAGAGCTCATGAAATTTAGGCATTGGCTTTAAACCTTGAGACAAATCTAAGATTCTGAAAACAAGATGTAATTGGCAATCAAGAAAACGATAACATTTCATTTAAATAGTGTAATTACTTTGGCCATCATCTAGTATAATGGTTTGATTTTTGAAGTTTAGTTGATGTTGCTGCATCTATTTGAAAGCAGCTGTGTCATTTGTATAAACACCCAACAAAAATAATCTTTTTGAATGACCAAATAACCTACATTTGTTGTTTGAGGAAGTAGTGTTGGCCAGAAAAATACCCTGCACTTCCAATAGATTTCAGTTCGGGGATGGGAAGCAATTTAAATTGTGATTTCTCCAGTCCTTTATGCGACTCGCTGTAATTTTTGACATCCAAATACATTTGGCCCCAACTGGTTTATAGTCCACTTGAGCCTCGTTTCACTCTCCCAGAGCATATCCTTCAGCTCTTCCACCTCTTGTACATGATAAATTCTGTACACATTTTGCAATGGAAATTGAATCCACAGCTACAGACTTGGTGCCGAGCTGGTTGTGAAGAATGTGTGGTTGTAGTCCTCATTTGATGGGTAGCGCTCATTTGCAATGGTACATGATTTGATTTTTTGCAGTGCCAAAAGTCTACATTATCTTTTAATAGCCACTTGGTATTTCCTGATTCATTTCTGCAGTATCAGCGTAGAAATTAGAAAGCTTACTTCAAACATGATAAAATTAATTTGAGTAGGGAATATAAAGTTTTCAAATGTTTCTTTTTAATCCTTGCTTGTAAGGCTGGTGATTTATTTGTGACTTTAGGGCTTATGAATTATGCACGCCACTGCTCGGATATTAAAGTAGAATGTTCTGATGGTTCAAGAGTGTAAATGAACCATGTGCCGAAGTGTCGTGTCACCAGATTGGCAAGCGTATTGTTTCAATTCTGTCTTGTGCTGAGCTAGCTCAGCTGCCTCATTTTATTTAAATTATAATTTTCAGTTCACTGTCATTTTGCTGTTCAATCTTAGTAACCGCAATATTTCAATGTCTATGCAAAATGAGCATGGGCTGCCTGACCAGACGTGAACAGTTTTGTCTCTTGCCTGCCTGTCTGATTCCATTGCCCTACCTCTGCCTTCTTTGCAACCTAACCTTGTCAACTTTCCCCATCACTTGGCATTGGGGCTCCAGGCTTGGCTTCTGTCTTGCCACCACCGCCTTTGTTTGGCTCCCTTGAATGTGACATGGACTGCCTCTACTCCAAACTGCGCATTATTAACTGTGCAAATCCCCCGTGACAATGTTGGTAACTCTCTGATCTTAGTTTAGTGTAGAGATATATTCTATGCAAACAGGACCTTTGGCCCACCAATTCCACGCTGGCCAATGAACTCCCCGCACACTCGTTCTATCCTGCACAGTGGGAGCGGTTTACAGAAGATAATTAACCTGGAAACCTGCATGTAGTTGGAATGTGGGAGGAAACTGGAGCACCCGGCGGAAACTCACGCAGTCATAGGGAAGAATGTCCCAATATTCACCTTGACAATCTTGATGTGTATGCCCTTAAGCTGGACGAGGAACAGTCTGACAAAGGGTCTCGTCTCGAAACATCACCCATTCGTTCTCCCCAGAGATGCCGCCTGTCCCACTGACTTACTTCAGCAATTTGTGCCTATCTTTGAGAAACTTGAACATTGGGTGTCTGGTCCAACTTGATGAACTTAAGAAGGGCACCTTCAAGCCTGCATAACAACAATTTTGCCATTCTGATGGGGAAAGTTAATTAACAATGATAAAGAGGAATCCATGGCCCCAGACCCCTTTGTTCCTGTTAATTAATTTTCCCTCTTCCTTTCTCTTTATGTCCTCATTTATGATTCTCTTTGAGTCATTTATATGATGAGTTAGGAACAGAAGAGCAGGCCAATCATCTCCTTAAACTGGCTCCTCCATTTAATACAATTGAGGTTGATTCAATATTAGCATCAGCACCACATTCTCACTGCCTTCAGACACCCTCGGTGTTTAAATGTTCGTCAATCTCTGCCTTGAGTATATTCAATGACTCTGCCTCCCAGGATCTCTGGGGTAGAGAATTCCAAAGATTCATGATCCATGGGGAGAAGAAATTTCTCCTTGTCTTCATTTGGATTGGCCACCCTCTTGTTTTCAGAATTTTTAGTTTAGAGATACTGCACAGAAACTCTGGCCCACCGGGACCACGCTGATCAGCATATCAACACTATCCTACACACACTGGGGACAATTTTTACATTTACCAAGCCAATTAGCCTACATACCTGGACGTCTTTGGAGTGTGGGAGGAAACTGAAAAACTGAGAAAACGCACGCAGGTCATGGGGAGGAACGCACAAACTCTGTGCAGACAGCACCTGTAGTCAGGATTGAACCCGGGTCTCCGGCGCTGCAAATGCTGTAAGGCAGCAACTCCACCGCTGCGCCACCGTGCCCGCCCTTGAAGCCCTCTAGGTCTAGATACCCCCATTCGAGGATGTCTCTTACGTTCAAGTATATTGTGCTGTGCATGAGTCTGGTGAGCTGCAATGAACGATCTTGCCTCCAGCATCATCACAGGCGTATAGCCTCGGACAAATGTAGAAAAGTAAATCATATACTTGAAATCGCAGCATCTACCCAATTTTCAATAAGATCACCTACTGTTTGACTTGACTCCAATGAGTATCGACTCACCTTGCCTAGTCTTCTTCATATGCCCACCACTTCCTCCCACAAATCAACTGAGTGAACTTATTCTGCACAATCTTGATCACGGAGACCAAATGTGTACATAATATCGTAGATGTGACCTCATTGGCATCAAAGCTTTCCCATTTTTATCATTCATGGCCTTGCAATAAAGGTGAACATTCTCTTAGCCTTCCTAATTACTTGCTGTGCCTGCATGCTAACTTCTCATCTATCTTCTAGAACAGCACAAGAGCAGGCCCTTCGACCCTTAATGACAGCTCTGAACATGATGTCAAGTAACACTAATTTTCTCTGCCTGCACATGACCCTTATCCCATCCTTCCTGTCCAAAAGCCTCTTTAATGCCAGTTTTATATCTTTCTCCACCACTGCCCCTGGCAGCATGTTCCAGATACCCTCTGCTCTGTGTATTTAAAAAAACAATTCTCCTGCACATCTTTAAACTTCTCCCCTCTCACCCTAAAGCTATGCCCTTTCATCTTTGACTTTTCCACTGTGGGAAGGAGGGTTCTGACTATCTACCCAAAATTCATCATTTAATCACAAATACCCTTTTCACAGATCAGTGCTGGTTTTCACAGATCAGTACAGTACTGGCATATTTCTGTCTTGAAGTGGGCATAACATTGATGCAGGATTCAGATTGTTAGTTCTGGGTGCGCGGGTGATGAGTGTGTTAACGTGCGACACCAGCCAGTCCTGTCTCAAGCAGATATTTCTGGTAGTCACAAAATGCCGGAGTAACTCAGCGGGTCAGGCAGCATCTCGGGAGAGAAACAAATGTGTGACGTTTCGGGTCGAGACCGCTTCTTAGTCTGAAGAAGGGTCTCGACCCGAAACGTCACGCAATCCTTCTCTCCCGAGATGCTGCCCGACCCGCTGAGTTACTCCAGCATTTTGTGTCTACCTTCGATTCAAACCGGCATCTGCAGTTTTTCTCCAAGATATTTTCGGCATGCAATTTGGAGACTCTAGTTTTATTTGCTCACCCTTTTATTTCCCTTTGATTCGTGAGAGAATCAAAGATTGCGCTTGAGGGGAAAAGAGTTCTGACAAGGCTTTGATTCCTTTCCTTTCTTTCCCCGCCCCCTGCCTCCTTTATATCTCCCTGTTTCCTTTCCAATCTCTCCCTTGACATATAAAGGCGGTTTATAAACGCAAGTTCTTTTTTGCCGTTTGACTCGAGAGACAATAAGGGTTCCAACCTTGTTGTGCCCTTCAGCAGTATTAGTACTGACCCCAAGCACTGTCATTACAATCTAAATAAAGTCCATGCAATCATAAATGGAAGTGTAAAATAAATCACCGTGGCAGCAGGTGTTGGGCAGTGCATTTCAATTGGGTGATGAGGCGCACCGTGTGATTAGTGCTCTGTGCTCTGTTAAAGTCTAGAATTAAACCACTTTCTCCCAAGCACATTAGGTAAAAAGCACTTCACTGTGCTGAGGAATAAGCCACCGTTGTGCCCCAACTCGATCCGTTTGTAAGACCTGAGGATTTGCCGAGGGGTTGTTGGATGGATCACTTTATTAAAATCGTAGAGTCATACAGTGTGGAAACGGGGGGCCCTTCAGCCCAACTTGCCCACACCGACCGACAAGCCCCATCTACACGAGTCCCATCTGCCTGTGTTTTGGTTCATAGCCCCCCCAAGCCTACCCTATCCATGTACCTGTCTAAATGTTGCGATTGTATCTGCATCAACCGCCTCCTCTGGCAGCTCGTTCCACACACCCACCACCCTTTGTGTGAGTGAGTGGCTCCTCGGGTTTCTATTAAATCTTTCCCCCCCCATGTCCTCTGGTTCTCGATTCCCCAACTCTGGGCAAGAGACTCTGTGCATCTACCTGATCTATTCCTCTCGTGATTATTGTAGTGGCAAACTGGTGCTTCAGTCACCTGACCATTTCTATCCACCCCCGCCTTCCCCCTATCCCCATCATGGATAACAATGATCATGTTAATTTATGGAATTAAGGATTATGGAATTAAAAATATGGGACAACTTTATAAGGAAGGCACCTTTCTGACATTTCAGGAGTTGCAACAGACTTATGGTCTTCGTGGAAATGATTATTTCAGATATCTTCAACTTAGAGATTATGTAAAATCGAACTCCCAAAATTTTCGAATTAGAAATTCAGAAATTCTTGATGAATGTTGGAACAAACATCCTAATACAGAAAAATTAATATCTTATATATATAATATCTTATTAGACAGTGACATTCCCTCCACGGACTTATACAGACAAAAATGGGAAAAAGAATTAAACCAAGTAATTACGAAAGATACTTGGGAAGAAAGTTTGCAACATATACATCAGTGTTCACTAAACGCCAGACATTCTCTAATACAATTTAAAGTAATACATAGGTTACACTATTCAAAAACAAAACTACATAAAATTTTCCAACATATCTCACCTAAATGTGATAAATGTCAACATTTAGAAGCTACATTATTTCATATGTTTGCAAACTGTATAAAAATTAAAAAATTCTGGGTAAATATTTTTAGCATAATATCTAAAGTAACCAGCACACAATTGGACCCAGATCCAAAATTAATTATACTCGGAATATTAGAATTAAATCAAACATTTAGAACAATACAAAGAAACTTTATGGATTATAGTTTAATAACAGGAAAAAAATTAATTCTAAAATTTTGGAAAGGCCCTACGGTCCCCACAATCAAAATGTGGATTATAGAAATGACGGAGACCTTAAACGTGGAAAGAATCAGATTTTCCCTGTTGGACAAACAGGAATTATTCATTGGAATATGGTCTCCTTTTATTGATTACTTAAAGGGTCAGAATGGTTCAGCACGGGAACCTGACTAGCACTCGGACTAAAGAATGGATGAAATGCTATACTTTGAAATGTACGTATATATCTCGAATGAAGTTTTTGTTATTTTAATAAATTTTTCCATTCTTCTTTAACTAACTTTTTCCTTATCTTTATAATTTGTTTTTGTTTTTGTTTTTATTTTGCTTCTCTCTCTTTTCTTTCTTTACTTCATCTATTTCTTTAGTTCTATCTAGTTTTTTAAAAAAAAGGGGGCAAAAGGTATTGGAGACAATATAATAATAATTGACAATATTATCAATTTAAAAATGTATGACTGTAAAGATGTACCTATCTCCAATAAAAAATTTATCTTAATTAATTTATGGACTTTGGGACCCATATCACATTTGCATTTGGGCAATTGCCAACTGGGAGCTACTAAACTCTATACCTTCTAAAAAAAAAAATGCATTTGCATTAGGCTTTGCACTGTAGCAGAAAACCATAAAACACTTTTGAGTCAGTGAAGTACTTTTGGAAGTGTAATACCTTTGCAGTAGCAGTGTTGCAGTATGTCAGAAATATGGCTGGCAACCTGTGCACAGAAAAATCCCTGTAAAGCAAAGCGATAATGACCAGGCAATTTGCTTGGGGATTTTCGGTGATGGATATTGCTACTTCTCTGAAATAATGCGGAGGTTTATTGCATTCATCTGTGTATAGGCAAGGCCTTGATTTAATCCTTCTGTCAGAAGATGGCACTTCTGACAGAGCAGCACTGTCCTTGGGTGCCAGCTGGGTCACTTCATGCTTGTATCCCTGGAGTGTGATTCGACCCTTTATGCTCAGCCAAAACTGGGAACAATACAGGGATAGTTAATTGCTAACACAAGAAAGTGCAGAAAGGCACTTGTGATCTCAATGGTTAGTTAACAATGGCACAAGATGAATGTTAAAAATTCTTGCCCATTTCCTTTCCGATGTTTCTCACACTTCTCGCTCGCTCTGAAACCGAGAGTAGAAGTGTATTGATTAGTAGTGTAAGTTAAAACTGAAGGCTGTTGTACTAAACACACAAGGTTTTAAATTACAGCATGAGTCAATAATCTATTTATAAGTGCTTTAGGTTGGGAACTTTCACTGCTCAGGCTATCCAAGACCAGTTATCTTAAGGAAAGCTGACCTGTGTGAAGCAGTTAGGGACTATTGGTTCAACACCTCATCAAAGACAGCACCTATAAATCCCCATCAGAACTCTTGTAGTTTTTAAAAAGAAATCTTTTTGTATTTTACAGAGGAGATATTCGCAATTGTCCTTGCAAACGTTTATCTCTCAACCAATATTGCCTTGTGCAAAAAATGATTACCTGACCTATGTAAAGGCTGATCACGTTCCATTGTGCTCTGATCTTCCTGTAATGTGATGCATTATTGTATGTGTGATTCTCAGAATGGGGAAAACCCCAGGCTAATGACATTCAGTCAGGGAGAGGATCAATGTGGACTTGGTACGAGTCCGGGTCCACCACCGATTTTCCGGCACCCTTCTTTCCAGAGCCTTGTCCGATTGTCCGTTTTGCCGGACAGACAGAGGTCACGGCCTCCGAGAGGAGTCTAACGGTACTGGAATGGTCCGCCTTGGCTGCCGTAGAGCCGAGATACCGGCCTGCAAATTTGGCTTTGGAAGTCCGCTATGGGAATGGATCTGCTGGCTCCAGCCCGGCCGTAGTTCCAGAGCCCCGGCCTCAGTGGGCAACTTCGACCCGCCGATTGGAAGTTTGACTGCGGAAGTCCCGATGCGTTTGAGATTGGCCGCCTCACCCAGCCTATGCCCCACATTTTCGGGGGGATTTCTGCGGGGGGGGGGATTTCATGTGTAGTTCTGTCCGGAACTACCAGTTGCCCAAAAATCAGTGGTGGACCTGTACTGCTTAGGGTATAGCCAAACCATTCTGCCTTCTGCGTATCAAATAGTATTGCTTTGTGTTGCCAACAGCGGTGACTGTAACTGAGTGATAGCTTGTTACCCAAAAGGGAAAAAAACACATTGCGTCTCCTTATTAATGCTGAATATTTTGTGGTTGGTTCTTATTTGGCAATTTTTTTTCTGTCATAAATTATCGTAGAGATAAATGAAGAAATAAATAGAATACAAAGCACAGAAATGGGCCATGAGGTTTGTGCTGACCCTCCTGCCTATTCATATTCATCCCATTTTTCCCACATGAGATCTACATCCCTCTATTTCTTTCCTATCCAGGTACCTGTCCAAATGCCTTTTCCTTTGGCAAGGATGAGAGGAAATCTTATCGAAACGTATAAGATTATTAAGGGGTTGGACACGTTAGAGGCAGGAAACATGTTCCCAATGTTGGGGGAGTCCAGAACAAGGGGCCACAGTTTAAGAATAAGGGGTAGGCCATTTAGAACTGAGATGAGGAAGAACTTTTTCAGTCAGAGAGTTGTGAATCTCTGGAATTCTCTGCCTCAGAAGGCAGTGGAGGCCAATTCTCTGAATGCAATCAAGAGAGAGCTAGATAGAGCTCTTAAGGATAGTGGAGTCAGGGGGTATGGGGAGAAGGCAGGAACGGGTAACTGATTGAGAATGATCAGCCATGATCACATTGAATGGCGGTGCTGGCTCGAAGGGCCGAGTGGCCTCCTCCTGCACCTATTGTCTATTGATATAATGGTATTTATGTCCACAATCAATAGAGGCAGCTCTTTCCAGGTATTTACCAGCCACTGTGTGATAAACAAAAGTATTAGATTTCACTTAATTTTCTCTCTTCCTACCTGAAACCTGTGCTCTCTAGTTCTATACCGCCATGTCCTGGAAAAAAACAAACAATTATGACCACCTATCTATCTATGCTCCTCGAAGTTTTGTACACGTCTACAAGGTCATTCCTCAGCCGCCAACATGCCAGACTTTGTGCTGGCTGTAATCTGTATGGTTATGAATTTGACCAAAGATAAATGCAGACACAAAGTGCTGGAGTCAGCCAGAGGGTCATGTTGCATTTCTGGAGAACATGGACAGGTGACCTCTTTAGTCTGAAGAAGAGTCCCGACCGAAAATCTCACCAATCCATGTTCTCCAGAGATGCCGCCTGACTAACTGAGTTACTCCAGCACTTGTGTGTCTTTTCTTTTGCAGACCAGCACCTGCAGTTCCTCGTGCCTCCAAAGATAAATGTACATTGAATGTTATTTTGGAGTGAGTTTTAACCATTGGCATTCTTTTTCTTCCCCACAGCCTGTTCCAATCGACGACAGTTTTTGTGGCTTGGACATTAATGCCCCGTTAGGTGGTTCCACTCTCATGCAGGGCATTCCCCTGTTCTCGGAGGAGAAGGACAGGATGAGCTCGGTGATTTCGTACATTTACAACAACCATTCGCTGGTGTTTGTGGGCACAAAAAGTGGCAAGCTGAAAAAGGTAGGAATGCTGATTCCTTCTTTCCCTCTTCTTTCCCCCACCCCATTCCCTTGGCTGTTGATGCGTGAGGTGGGATTTGCATCGCCCAGTGTCTGGTGTTGAAAGCTTGAGTAGTACATTTTATTGTACCTGATGTTGCTGTACACGTTTCCTTCATTGAAGGCTTTCGTCTGGAATCAGTGCATTGGAGTTGCTTGGAATTGACAGCAAGCAGACTTCATTGGCAAACAACAGTGAAGCATTTTCAGACTTTTCAATCTGTGTGATTTGGTGTTCGTGACCAGGTGTTGGAGAGCTGGCATCAAGAGATGTTCGGGATATTCGTTAACATTGGAAGTTGGTGAATCAACTTCACATCCGGCAAAGACACAAACAAGTTGGTCAGCAGTGCTGGAAAGTTAATTGTTTTTAACTTTGTGGACTTCTGGTGGTTTTTGGCAGCTTGATAAATGAAAGAACCTAGTTGAATTGAACATCGAAGGTTGAGAGTGTTTTGTGGTCATTTGAGTTTGTGAATGCTTAGGAGGCAATGTGTCCTCCTGCAGGGAGCCATTGACATTTGAGTGCAAAATCACCACTGTGCTGGCACTTTGACCACTGGCTCTGTAGCCTGCCCTCACTCCATAGAAATGCTGACCCCCACAGGCACGTACCATGATGCTGTGCAACCTTCGTGTGCAAGGATAACTTCTGGGTTTTAATCCAACATTATACTTTGTACACAACATATGTGATTCCTTGGTGAATGGGTAACCTGATCCCTGAAGATATGTGTAGAAGTAACCAGCCCGTCATGTGGAAGGAACAGTAAATTGTTTACTATTTGTAAAGGATCATCAATGGAATGTATACTTGGATGTAGTAGCCTTTTTATTGCTTGGCTAATTCTCTATGTGGTTGACTATATAAAGGGATATTGTTGCGATAGGTCCATGGGTTAGAATGCTTGCAAAATAATCTCTCTGTATTTTGACTATTATTCTCTCATAATATTTCTATAGTCAAACTATTGCCATACACCAGAGCTGTAGGTAGGCCCCCTCGGTCATGGCTGACCATGGGTGATGCATCCTAGTTGTTGGCTGCTTGCTCCACACCTCGGCTAGAGCAGCGTTGCATGTAGCTGAAGAGACCAATGCGGGAGTGACAGTCTCTGTCACAAAGGTCACGTTTGTGTGTTGAAGTTGCTGCGCTCCTTTCCACGTGCCCGCTTGTCTGCCGCTGCGTTCATCAGTTTCTCTTCCCCCCCCCATTTTGAGATGTCGGTTCAGGGTACCTCTCCACCAAGAGCTGTACAGGTACTGAAATTGGACCAGTTTATAACTATCAGCATTAACCTCTAACCAGCACAGAAGAAGTGTTGAAGACCAAATGCTTTAAACTGATTGTTGGAAGGGAGATGAGAAATTTGTATTCACTCAGAGGATTTTAAGGGTCTAAAACTCAGTGCCAGAAACCTCATCACGTTTATAATGCACATGGTGTACTTGAAGAGCCATGTCCCTCAGGGCTGCAGACCCAGTTCAGCAACGAGTGATGACTTTAGATAGCTCTTGTATGATTCTCTCAGACATGGAGCAATTGACCACTTCGTCTAGTGTAAATTTTCTGATGTCCTTTCCACCTGTTGCCTGTTTTTGATGATGAATGGTGATAATGACTGAACCCCAGAGAGACTGAAGCCTGAAACCTACAGTATGATCTGATTGACCCTCTGCTGTCAGTAGTTATGTTTTTTTTTAACAAAAATGAAAATAAAAAATTGCGAGAATAATATATACAATATATGTACACAAGAATATATATATATATATTCAGTTAGATAGAGCTCTAGGGGCTAACGGAATAAAGGGACATGGGTAGAAGGCAGGCACGGGTTACTGATTGTGGATGATCAGCCACGATCACAATGAATGGCGGTGCTGGCTTGAAGGGCCGAATGGCCGCCTCCTGCACCTATTTTCTATGTCTATGTTTCTAATACAAAACAATACCAAACATTGTTGCCAAATACCAAAAGCCACCACCGCCAAATACAAAGTCACCCAATTATCTAAACAAATATTCTTAAATGTCAAATATATTCCCGAAACAACTATACAATCCTTGTCGAGGATGCATTCCACTCACGGCGGTGCCCAGCGGTCCCGGAAATCTCCCAGGGTGCCTGTGGAAAGCGCGTAGTCCTTCTCTAATACCACCCGAAGGGCCGACGTAACCCCAGAAAAGCAGACAGGCAGCCGGTTCTCAGGCAGAGACTTCTTCCGCCTGGCGCCGTGATTCGCGGATGGCCAGCTTGGTCAGGCCTCAGCAGTTATGTTGGTAGTTCCAAAAAGATGTCGTCAAAGAAGAGTCAATAATCATGCCTATTCCATGTTCAGTCGAGATGGATGGATATTTAGGAACCTAAACAACTGGTAGCCACGTGAATCAGATGGCAATGTGGTTTTGAAACATATCGGCAGTTTTCCGAATAATGGATTTTATTTCTGAGCAATTGCAACTAAGATTGATTAATTGAAACTGCCGAGGACAATTGTTAACCAGACAATATAGATTGATGTGGTCCTGCACTATCACAGCAAGATGTGAAAGTGAAGATTGAGATAGTGGTGAGTGTTCTCAATACTGCGTTAGATTTTCACTGTCCTCCATCCTCCCTGACATAAGAATCTGTATATCCTTGAAATCGCTGTTGGTGAAGAGGTCTTCCTCTCATAATCAGGTTATTGCCTAGACTCGCATTAACCATAATTAATAGCGGTTTTAAAACGTGGAGCATTGAATTAATCTTTAAGAGGAATGTGCCACAGTTAACCCGGCTGTATTGGAGGAATATTGGCCTTAAATGTTCACAATTAGTAATTATTATACAATCGCGTATTAATGCTCCTGTTTTATTCTTTCTTTGATGATGACATGATCACGCTCTTAAAGTTATAACTAATATTTCGTTCTGAATTCATTTTAATGATTTGGACTGTCAGAATTTAATTGTTTCAAGATTTCATTGTGCATTTTAGTGTGGGATTAATGTTTGTTGGCTTTTATTATTTGATCTGTGTATTAATTGGAGCTTAAAACCAACTGAGGGAGAAAATGTTTTTCTGCAGCTCATTCTGGCTGTTAGAAGTTATCTATCTTTGGATTTTGGTCTTGGAAAATAATAGAAATAGGTTGTTGTACGAGTGGTTGTGTGAAATGTGAGAGAGCATCGTTAGTGGGATATAACATCGGAGCATAGCTGGGAGCAATGGTCATCTTTACTCTGCACTGCATTTCTTACTGCAAAGAAACAGGGCCTTTGGCCTGACTTGCCCACACCGGCCAACATGTCCCATCTGCACTAGTCCCACCTGTCTGCATTTGGCCCATATCCCTCTGAACCTGTCCTATCCATGTAAGTCCATAAGATCCACATTGGTCCATAAGAGTGAACTTGCAGTACAAATAAATGCAAGGTCATGCACTTGGAACTGAGGTATAAGGTGCAGGTCTTCAGAGAGGGAGAGAGAGGGAGAGAGAAGGAGGGAGAGCGAGAGAGAGGGAGAGAGAGGGAGAGAGAGGGAGAGCGAGGGAGAGCGAGGGAGAGCGAGGGAGAGCGAGGGAGCAGTGGGACTAATTGCAAAGTTCTTTCAAAGGGCTGGTTAGGATGGGGGAATGACCACCACCGGTGGTGCATCAAATGATATATGTCCGGCAGCAGAGAAACCTGTCGTCCTGGAGCTCCTGACACCAGTTTGACATTGAACATGTTTTTTTAGTTTTTAGAGGTACAGTGCGGAAACAGGCCCTTCAGCCCGCCGAATCCGTACCGACCAGTGATCACCAACCAGTACACTAGTTCTCTGGTATCCCAATTTTATGCCTTGAACACCAGGGAACCTGCAGACCTGTACGTCTTTGCAATGTGGGTGGAAAAACCGGAGCACTCGAAGAAAACCCACGCGGTCACATGGAGAACGTACGAACTCCGTGCGGGATTGGACCCTGGTCTCTGGCGCTGTAAGGCAGCAACTCTACCACTGTGCCACCTCGAGGTTACCTAGTGCAATGTGGGGGTATAGGGAGAAGGCAGGAACGGGGTACTGATTGAGAATGATCGGCCATGATCACATTGATTGGCAGTGCTGGCTCGAAGGGCCGAATGGCCTCCTCCTGCACCTATTGCCTATTGTCTATCTGTGTCAGCGTTTTGAAGTGCACATATCAAATCTCTCTCAAAATTTCAGATTCTACTGATCAGACCTTAAGGATTGTGTATTAAAATATTACTTTTGAGAGTGAGGATTCTCCCTGAAATGTGTGCATAAAGGATGCAGCTTGTACTTGCATGTAGTGTTGCAGTGAATAATTTGGCCGTGGTAAATATTTACAATGCCCATCTCTCATCGCTCTCTGTGTAAATAGGTTGATTTCCAAGCCAACCATGTTTATTATGGTTGTTGGCTGGAGAGAGATTTTCAGGTCTTGTTCTACCACCTGCTTCTCTCCACAGTTGGAAAGAATGGAACAAAAATAAATTCAAATATATGTTTTCGAACGCAAATGCTGTGCTAAAGCTGACATTTGAAGAGCTCTGTCTATTGATGAAGTTTTTTTTTTTTAGATTTAGATTTAGAGATACAGCGCGGAAACAGGCCCTTCGGCCCACCGAGTCCGTGCCGCCTAGCGATCCCCACACATTAACACTATCCAATTTTTACATATTACCCAGTCAATTAACCTACATACCTGTACGTCTTTGGAGTGTGGGAGGAACCCGAAGATCTCGGAGAAAACCCACGCAGGTCACGGGGAGAACGTACAAACTCCGTACAGACGGCGCCCGTAGTCAGGATCGACCCTTCTTCAGAATCTTCAGACCCTTCCATTCTTTCCAACATCCTTACGGTCTGATCTTCAGAAGGGTCTCGACCCGAAACGTCACCCATTCCTTCTCTCTTGAGATGCTGCCTGACCTGCTGAGTTACTCCGGGATTTTGTGAAATAAATACCTTCGATTTGTACCAGCATCTGCAGTTATTTTCATACACTACTTATAAATTGAAATATGCATATGGCTCGCAGTCACACGCACTCAGAAAATCAATAAAGCAGCCAGTTAATTTTGGGCAGTGTGAGAAAAAGGAATTGTTGAATTCTCACCCACTTTGCAGTGAAAGGAGGAGGTACTAGTGGCATGGAAACAAAATTCCAGCTGATAGCATGATCTTTACCAACCCTTGGGCAGCCTAACTGAGCTGTGCGCACAAGAAAAGCTCAGATCCATTGACGCAATAGGGAGAGGGAAGTTATCTCTTGACGTGGCTCGGTTTAAAAACCTCAACTCCTGGGGTGAGAATCTGGTTTGCGAAGCCATTGAATTTGATATTGTCAAAAGAAAAATGCACACAGCAGCAATGGTTGATCCCAGGAATGAGTGGGTGGGTTAACGTATGATGAGCGTTTGTCGGCACTGGGCCTGTACTCGCTGGAGTTTCGAAGATTTAGGGGGGGACGGACCTCATTGAAACGTACAGAATAGTGAAAGGTTTGGATAGAGTGGATGTGTAGAGGATGTTTCCACTAGTGGGAGAGTCTAGGGCTAGGGGTCATAGCCTCAGAATTAAAGGATGTTCTTTTAGGAAGGAGATGACAAGGAGGAATTTCTTTAGTCGGGGGGTGGTGAATCTGTGGAATTCTTTGCCACAGAAGGCTGTGAAAGCAAAGTCAGTGGATATATTTAAGGCAGAGATAGATAGATTCTCAATTAGTACAGATGTCAGAGGTTATGGGGAGAAGGCAGGAGAATGGGGTTAGGAGAGAGAGATAGATCAGCCATGATTGAATGGCGGAGGAGACTTGATGGGCCAAACAACCTAATTCTGCTCCTATCACATGAATATCGTGTTGTTGGTAGAAAAATATGCTTGGCAGAGTGCAATCTCTGTAGTAAGAGGTACTGAGACAATTGCAGACCAGGTTGTGCTGCATGGGCAGAAGCACATGTGGACATTCAATGGGTCTCATCTAAATGGCAGATGGAACACATCATAACCGTCTACGGTGCACTACTACTTGTGATAGAGACTGTGCCACAGAAACCACCTTGGAACCATAAAACTCAACTGACGTTCTTATTCATTGGTGTATATTTGTGCTTTTTTTAAAATGGAGCTCGATTGTATAACACTGCCAGTGGTTGAGCAGGATAATCTTAAATATACCCATTTTGTTGCATCTAATGTTCCTGTAATGTTCATGTTGCTGCAAGTAGGTATTTAATTGTTCTGGTTCAGATCTGGTGGCAAATACGTGCGTTTGACCTTTGTCTCTTAGTATGATATTCACCAGGGTGCAATGGAATTCCTTGTTCACATGAAGCTCGCACACTAAACTGTTTAGATACAGTAATAATAATAATAATAATAATAATAATGCATTACATTTATATAGCGCTTTTCATATACTCAAAGACGCTTTACAGGGATTTAGAGAACATAGGGAAGTGAATAAATAGATAAATAAGTAAACGAACAGAGAAAGGAGACAGAAGGTGAGGTGACCTTCAGTGGTTGATGGCAGTACTGAACAGGTGAGACTTCAGTGATGTTTTGAATGTGGTGAGTGTGGAGGAGTCTGACGGTTTGGGGTAGTGAGTTCCATAGGGTGGGAGCAGCGATGGAGAAAGCCCTGTCCCCCCAGGATCTGAGTTTGGTCAGGATGTGGGGGGATAGGAGATTGGCAGCAGCAGAGCGGGGGGTGCAGGTGGGAGTGTGCCTGTGGAGGAGGTCGGTCAGGTCAGGTAATGATAATCACATCAATAAATACGAGAGTGCAAATACTGCAATACAATCTGAAGTAGTGCAAAATGCATTAAAGTACAAGGGAATAGTGAACTGAGGTTGGGGTAAGAGTAATGTGTAGGAAGGAACTGTGGATGCTGGTTTATAGCATCCCTGGAGAGAAGGGATGGATGACGTTTCGGGTTGAGACCCTTCTTCAGACAGAAGATTCCGGAGTCTGAAGAAGGGTTCCGACCTGAAATGTCACCTGTTTCCTTTCTCCACAGATGCTGCCTGACCCGCTGAGGTGCTCCAGCATTTTGTGTCCATCTTCGGTAGAAGCCAGCATCCGCAGTTCCTTCCGACAGCGGAAGGAAGAAGCTGTTCTTGAGCCTGTCCATCTGAGGTTTCAAGCTCTTGTATCTTCTCATGGAACATAGAAGAGGGAAAGGGAAGTGGCCAGGGCGGCAGTCAACCTTGAGGATAATTCCAGCCTTCCTGATGCAACGCACTGTGAAGATGGACTGAATGGAAGGTAGTGATGAGCCCGTGATGGACCGGTCAATGTCCACCACTCTCTGCAGGTTCAGGCAGTAACGAGCAAACGCCAGGCCAGGTCAGGCCAAGATGTATCCTATCAGAATACTTTCTACAGCACGTCTGCAGAAGCTCCAGAGAATGTTCATGGATGTACCAAGTCTTCTCGAGCTGCCTTGAAAGTAAATATCGTGATGGCTTTCTTGATCACTGCATCAATGTGAAGAGACTAGGAAAGTTTGCTAGTGATTATGGATGTCTAGGAACCTCAAAGCTGTCGACCATCTCTCCAGCAGCTGTGTTGATGAGGACAGGGTTGTGTTCATCCCATTGGTTATTAGGTCAACAACCAACTCTTTCGTCTTGTTGGGTTGTTGTCCTGACAAAATGACCCAAGGTTCTTGATCTCTTTCCTATACTTCCGGTGTCATCGGCTAACTTAAAGATCGAGTTGGCATTGTACTGTGCCTTACAGTCAACTGTACACAGAGTGGATGGCAAGGGAATGGATTCAGATCACCATCAGTGGCACGGTTTGAGGGGTGTTGGCTTGATTATTTTAATTAAATTGTTAACCTCTACATTTGTGTCAACATTCACGTCATTGATGTTAAAAACCAACAGCTTGAAACATTCTAAATCAATTAAAACATATGTTTTTTGAATGCTTTGGGGAAAACCTGTTCGGTTCTTGCCGTGTACGGGGATATTGGATGTTGAAGGATTTCTAAACTTAGTTTTGCCCTTGGGGCAAAAGAATGCAAAAGAAAGGAGTACAGAGTATTGTGTAGGAAGGAACTGCAGATGCTATTTCTGTTATTAATGGCTGAGGACCATTCTTCTGCCTGAGAGCAAATGGTTCCTTGCTTGAAGGGCTTGAGATACAAGGAGAGACTGAATAGGGTGAGACTTTCTTCACAGGAGCGTAGGGGGTTGAGGGGTGACCGAATGGAGGTACATAAAATCGTGAGGTGAGGAGAAAAGGTGAACAGCCGCAGTCCTTTCCCCAGGCTAGGATGCATAGCTTTAATGTGAGAGAGGAAAGATTCAAAATGGATCTGAGGGGCAACTTGTTCACTCAAAGGGTGGTGCTTGCATGGAACAAGCTGCCAGAGGATGTGGTAGAGGAGGATACAGCTTCGTTATTTAAAAGGCACGCAAACATTTCCATGAATAGGAAAGGTTTGAATAGATATGGTCAGGCACAGATGGGTGGGACCAGCTGGGTTGGCAACTCGGTCAGAATGGATGTTAGCTGAAGGGCCTGTTTCCATGATGTGTGACAATGACTTTAACAGGTACAGTCAGTGTCTGTATGTATTTTTGCACAATGTAGTTGAGATCAGTGGCACGGTTTGAGGGGTGTTGGTCAGAGCCGGGTGAAAAATCAACCAGCCGCATTTTAATATTGCTGTCCTATAACCCTAATTTGGGAAGTGCATAGTGCGATATTAAATAAGAATGTGGTCAAACCAGGCTTCCACATATGAACTTAGCACCACACCAGAGACGTGGAGCTCTGGCACAGCACAACGTGTAAGCGACTGCAACAAGGGGGAACAAAGAACAATTTATTACATTCTCTAATTAATTGAATCCCAACAATCGAGGAAGTGCTAACAAACAGTGAATAGCAAAATGATTGCATTTTACTTCCTGGCAGCCTGTTATGGAGGGAGGGTGCAACATGATTTTAATTTGATTTAAAAGACAATAGCTGTGAAGGTTTCTATTTGTTCTACATCACCGAAGCGGGGAAAAAAAAGTCTAGAACAGGATGCATTTTCTTTGCTTCCGACAAATGCACTTTTACCAATCTGGATGCTTGTTAGTCGAAGATTATTGCACTCATCCAAAGCAGAGCAAGTGCAAGGACCTTACTGTGCATTCAATGCACCATTTTTTCTTCAATTACTCTCGAGTTTCAATGTTCCATTAAATTGTTGGAACCATAAACCTTTTAATTGCACATTCTGTGGACGTGGCCATCACTGGTATTTATTTCCCACGTGTAATTAACCTCTCAGAAGATTAGCGAGCCAGCCATCTTTATTAAATCGGGGCCTTTCATGAGGTGAAGACCCTCCCACAGTGCTGGCGGGTCCAGTGGGTATAGTTTGGAGATACAGCGTGGACACAGGCCCTTCGGCCCACCGAGTCTGCACTGACCAATGATCACCCGTTATCCCAGTTTCACATCCTATGCACTAGGGACAATTTACGGAAGCCAATTAACCGAAAAACCTGCTTGTCTTTGGAATGTGGGAGGTAACCGGAGAAAATCCATGCTGTCACAGGAGCAACGTACAAACTCTGCACAGAGGGAATCCGTACTCGGTATCGAACCAGGGACTCTGGCGCTGTATGGCAGCAACTCTACTGCTGTGCTACCGTGGTGCCTCCAAGGGGATTGGTGATCTAGTTACAAGTCTAGGTGTTGGTGCTGGGGTCTTGTCTTGCTTCCAGACCATCACTGCTTACTCGTAGATTGATGCTGACAATCTGCTTCACTGATAGTTACTCGTGCCACTTGACCACGACAAACGAAGGGATAACGACTCGTGAATGAATGCCCTCTCGGTGGCCAAGAGCACCGTCGGTCTTTGTGTGAAAAGATCCAGATTCAACTGCGGAGGGCTGGGTTGATTTTATTTGGGTTCCAATTATATCCCTGGTCAAGGGCCGAGTTGGCTGTATTCTGCATCTACCATAAAAATTCCAGTGAAAAGTGAATGTCTATCATGTCCGCTTGCTTATTCAATGATTAAAACTTACATGAGCCCTCAGAAAAGGGCTGTGCTTTGATAATTACCTGTAAACCCTGGAAACCCTCTGATGAGCCCTCGGGCATATTGTTTAATTGTGCTTGAATAACTGGGTTTATAATACGCATTGAATGATGCCAGGATCCTTCTTGGATGCAGTGTTTCTTTATTCATCAATGTTGAAGTATAAGTTGTTGTAGAAAATAGTGAGTGGCGCGGTAGTGAAGCCTTACAGCGCTTACAGCACCAGTGGCCCAGATTTGAACCTAGCTACGGGTGCTCTCTGTATGGAGTTTTATGTTCTCCGTGAACTTCGGTTTCCTTACACACTCCAAAGACGTACAGGTTTGTAGATTAATTAGCTTGGTATGAATGTAAAAATTCTCCCTAGCGTAGGATGGTGTTGATGTGTGGGGGCCGGTGGGCCGAAGGGCCTGTTTCCGCGCTGCAACTCTAAACTAAGCTGAACTTTAAAACTCTCCTGGTGAATTAGACTCTGGGCCACTAGCATTTAAACAGGAGCCTGGACAGGAGCCGAGTCTGAGCTCGGGAAGTTAATTTTTTCCACTGGATCGATACCCCGTGTCCTCTTCCCATCTGCTCACGTCATCGGCGTTCACGAGAAAGGCCCTCCACAGGATGAACAATGATCAGGGCCTGTCAAAGGGAAGGTCACGTACTTCACTTCATCCATTGACCTTTCCTGGAGGCAATTCTGACTTCCTGCCGTGTACGCTGTTCGTCGGAATAGGAATTTGTCGGAATTGTTGTCTCTGGGTTCAACAGTGAAATCATTCATACAATGCCTTGTGATCGGGCATCAAATAGTTTGACTGATTGCAGTCTCAGTTTGGCCAACTGGGCAGTGTAAATTAGTGTGAAATTGGCTGGCCAGCTCGAGCAGGAAACAGGAGACCACTTCAAGAAGGCCTTGTCACGCCGCTGTGTGACCCCCCTTTGCCGTGTTCTCAAACTTTAAATTGACTCTAATGTGTGCAGGAAGTGGACTGGTGACATCGGTTGCACCTTGGGTTAAGTTGTAACTTGATGGGGGGGGGAATCAACCCCGTCCTGAAATGGAAGGATTGTGAAGTTAGATACCGTGTCAGAGACTCTTCTCCAAGCTGTTCTGAGAAAGCTCTGCACAAATGAAGACCCTTCCTCTTGGCTAAAATGTGAATCGGCGCACCCGCCTGCTCTCGAGTAATCCCGGTGTCTTGGCCAGCGTTTGGAACCAATATCAGTTCACGAAAACCTCCCTCCCTCACAGATTATCACTCTGTTGCTGGGGGACTCTGCTTGGTGTGAATTGCCAGCTGCATTTATCATCTGCGAAACAAATTGTTCGAAAATAATCTGTTGTTGTGAAAGTTCTATGGAAACACACATCTTCCATAACCGTGATAGCGTCCAAGGAAAATAATGAGAGAGAAGCTAATGAACTCCCTTGCAGTTTTAAAGATCCCTTGAGTCACCTCCTGGAGGGAGGAAGACTGTTCAGCTTTTACTATCAGTATAATGTCGACTGGTGGTTTATGATCGCATGTGGCATGTCACGGTGAAATTATTTGTTTTGCATACCGTAAGCAAAGAACCATCACGTTTAGGGCACTGACAAATCATAATATATAGAACGTAGATCACCACAGCACTAGAATGTCTGCACTTCACAGCCCACAATGACTATGCCGAACATAATGTCAAGTTCATCTCTTACCTATCTACCCAAAATCTATATCTCTCCATTCCCTGCATATCCATATGATTATCCAAAAATCTCTTAAATATCATATCTGCCTCGACAATCATTCCTGTTATGAGTTCCAGGCACCTACCAGCCTGTGTCTTTATTAAAAGAACTTGCCCCATACATCTCCTTTAAACATTGCCCCTCTTTCCTTTAAAGCTCTGTCCACTAGTATTTGACTTTTCTATCCTGGGACGAAGTTTCTCACTGTCTACGCCATCTATGCCTCTTGTGTTCTCTTTCACCTTCCCCACCGCCTCCATATTTCATTATCATATCATATCATATCATATACATACAGCCGGATTATTTATAAAGCAGGAAGACCTTGCATTGTAGTTGAACGAACTAAAGGTCGATTGCAAGGTTAACATTCCATATTTCTTTAGACTTTAGTGATAGTGTGGAAACAAGCCTTTCTGCCCCGGAGTCCACCCCGACCTGTGATCGTACACTAGGACAGTGACCCCGTACACTAGTTCGATCCCACACACTAGGGACAATTTTACTGAAGCCAATTAACCTACAAACCTGTACGTCTTTGGAAAGTGGGAGGAAACCGGAGGACCTGGAGAAACATAGAAACAGAAACATAGAAAATAGGTGCAGGAGTAGGCCATTCGGCCCTTCGAGCCTGCACCGCCATTCAATATGATCATGGCTGATCATCCAGCTCAGTAACCTGTACCTGCCTTCTCTCCATACCCCCTGATCCCTTTAGCCATAAGGGCCACATCTAACTCCCTCTTAAATATAGCCAATGAACTGGCCTCAACTACCTTCTGCGGCAGAGAATTCCACAGACTCACCACTCTCTGTGTGAAGAAATGTTTTCTCATCTCGGTCCTAAAAGACTTCCCCCTTATCCTTAAGCTGTGACCCCTGGTTCTGGACTTCCCCAACATCGGGAACAATCTTCCCGCATCTAGCCTCTCCAACCCCTTAAGAATTTTATATGTTTCAATAAGATCCCTCCTCAGTCTTCTAAATTCCAGCGAGTACAAGCCCAGTCTATCCAGTCTTTCTTCATATGAAAGTCCTGCCATCCCAGGGATCACCCACGCAGGTCATGGGGGCAGAACATACAAACTCCCACACAGACAGCACCTGTAGTCAAGATCGACCTAGGGTTTCTGGCTCCATGAGGCAGCAATCTGCCACTGTGCTGCCTTACTTGCTCTCAGATTCTAATCTTCCACGCGTGCACCTCAGTGCTTGTTTTATCTTGCGTTTAATTAACCTGGGGTGCTGCTGCTTGGTAATTTTAGCACCTCTCCTTTTCCTCTGGTGTTGCTCCTTCGAGCTGCTGGTGTGAAGTTAGTAACTGCTGCTTGCTTTTGACCACCATACCATTGTCTGTGCCCCTGGCCTCTTGTGACGCGTACTGTTCTGAGGTGAATGCAATTCTCCGACTCCCTCGGGACGGGATGGAGCTCTGGCACTGAATGGCCGACTTTGTTGAAACGCATGACTCTGGTGATTTATAAAAATGTGACTGGAACAAATCCCTTTTTTGTAATCCCGTGGACAAAGTCCCCTGGAGGTCTGCATGCTTCAGCAGTGATATCACGTAGGGAGAGGATTGGAGGCGGAGGAGAAATTCTTGCCAGATGTGGACAAGGGACGGGATGTTCTTTGAATGGAGTTGGCTTTGTGGCCCCTTGGTTTCTTGGGTCATTAAAACCAAGGTTGATCGTGCTGTGTTCAGGAGTGTGGCATGGAGTTGTAGCTTTGCATTGTTCAAGGAGTGCACCGAGGGAACAATTATAATCTTGCATCTGAAGTGGTTGATCTCTTTCTGACCATCTCTTCCCCTCCCCCCATCTCTGCACCACCCCCTCCCCACATGTCCAGAGGGCCCTGTTTCTTCGCTTGTTGCAGGACAACCACAAAGGTGTCCATCTTCAGAGCAAACCTGCTGATTCTGTGCTCCTTTGTGGTTCTTGGTTCTCCCACTTACTGCAGCAAGGAAAGTAACCGGGTGGGGAATAATCTCCCTTCTGCCAAAGCACTAGGGTTTGAATTATTTCTCTTGGAGCAGCTGTGAAATCTGCGGGAACCTGTAGGATATTTTAACATAGGTTTCTCAAAGGAAATACAATGTTATTTTGAATTTCTTTCACCCCCCCCCCCCTTTGCTCCATTTCTATCTGTGGAAAGTGCCAGTTCCTGCTGATTCTACACTAGGTAAGCATTCTGGCCTAGCTCACCGACCCTTTCACGATCTCGCCCACTTCTCTCGCGTAATGGGCAGGTCTTGCCCAGAGCCGTCTCCGAGAGGAGAGACCCTGTGCCCCGGTTAGATGTGAGTGGGAGAGAGACCAATGGTGGGAGAGATTTATTCACAAAATGCTGGAGTAACTCAGCAGGTCAGGCAGCATCTCAGGAGAGAAGGGATGGGTGACGTTTCGGGTCGAGATTCTTCTTCAGACTGGTGGGAGAGAGACCATCTCTGCCGTTTCATGAATAAAAATGTTTCAGTGGCTCTGGAGTAGCACTGGTCTGAAAATATTTAAGAGGGAGTTAGATGTGGCCCTTGTGGCTAAAGGGATCAGGGGGTATGGAGAGAAGGCAGGTACAGGTTACTGAGCTGGATGATCAGCCATGATCATAATTGAATGGCGGTGCAGGCTCGAAGGGCCGAATGGCCTACTCCTGCACCTATTTTCTATGTTTCTATGTAAAAGGGAGGGGGAGGCTGCAATTGAAACTGTTTCAGTTCAGTTTAGTTTATTTTCAGGTGTACTGAGGTACAGTGAAAAGCCTTTTGGTTGCGTGCTAACCCATCAGCGGAAAGACACCACATGATTGCAATCAATCTATTTACGGTGTATAGATACATAAGGGGATAACGTTTAATGCAAGATAAAGCCCGCAAAGTCCGGTCAAGGATAGTCGGAGGGACATCAAAGAGGTAGATAGCAGTTCAGCACTGCTCTGTGGTTGTGGTAGGATGATTCAGTTGCCTGATAACAGCTGGGAAGAAACTGTCCCTGAATCTGTTGCAGTTTCTTCCCAGCTGGAGGAGGATGGAACGGAGTTGAAAGTGGAGGAGAAGGACAGAGAAATTTAAAAAAATACTGATTTAATGGGTTCTTCCTGGTTGGTCCCATGATATACGATGCATTTTTGAACTGACAATTTTATTTCCATCAGAACCATTCTCTTAAAAGTTGAACAGAGGATTTGAGAAAGGTCAAGAGTGTTCAATTGTCACAATTAAATTCTTAGAGGTACAGAGATACAGTGTGGAACCAGGCCCTTCTGTCCACTGTGTCCACGCCCACCGTCGATCACCGTTCACACTAGTTTCATGTCCTTCACACTGGGGGCAATTTACAGAAGCCAACTAACCCGACAGGTCTGCACGTCTATGGGATGTGGGGGGAAACCGGAGCACCCGGAGGAAGCTTGCGGTGTCACAGGGATAACATGCAAACTCCACACAGACAGCAAAAGTCAGGATCGAATCCTGGTCTCCGGCACTGTGAGGCAGCAGCTCTACTGCTGTGCCACTCTGCCACCCTTCTTACTTGAAGCTTAACAGGCACGTAAATGCAATGTGCAGAGATTATATATATAATATATACAGAGATTATATATATATATATATAATACATACAGAGATTATATATATAATATATACAGAGATTATATATATAAACATAGAGATTATATATATATATATATAATATATACAGAGATTATATATATATATATAATATATACAGAGATTATATATATTATATATACAGAGATTATAGAAAAAAATAAATATATATATATATATATATTATATATATATATAATATACAGAGATATAATACATATAATGTATATATAATACATACAGAGATTATATACAGAGATTATATATATATATATAATATATAGAGATTTTATATATATATATATAGAGATATATACAGAGAGATATATAGATATATATATATAGATATATATAGATAGAATCTCTGTATATATATATATATAAAGAATTTTTAAATATATATATTTAAAATATTTAAATAAACATAATAGTTGAAAGATCAGTCTTTAGTGCAACAAAGGTTGCCCCGTAGTAGTTCACAGATGCTGGGGTTAGTGTTGTGCAGTGTTCAAGAGCCTAATAGTTGTTAAAATAAAGCTCTGTTGAACTGTTGAACTGTTAGGAAGAAGCTATTCCTGAACCTGGCAGTCACTGTTTTCAAGTTGTCCCTCCTTGATGGTGGGAGTGAGATGAGATTGTGGCCAGTGTGGTGAGGGTCTTTGAGGCAAGTGCTTCCTGCAGATCCCTTCGATGATGGGGAGGTCAGAACCCATGATGGATTGGGCAGCGTTCACCACTCTCTGTCATCTCCTTTTATCCCTGGGTGACTGAGTTGCTGAACCAGGCTGTGATACGGCCAGCCAGTCTGCTTGAAACTGAAGGAATTTGTTTGCCGCCATGCATCCACAAGTAAACATGTAATTAAAATTGAACTCAATGAGTGTTTCAACATCTCTTTCCAAAAATCGAGTTCAAACGTTAGTTCAGTGTCCCCGCATTGTTTTGCTAGCAATCCCTTCCCTGAATGTCAGTTACGCTGAATGCACACTAATGAGGTTTAATGATTGCTTGTTCATGACAGAAGTCAAAGAGCAAGAAGTGGTTGAGACAGTGGTGGTGGCACTTAACATAAAGAGGGGAGGCTCACTGGCAATCAGCACTCTGGAAACAAGGACCTAAAGAGGCTGATTAGAAAGCTGAGGAGCTGCTTGATGCCAGTATAGCCTGCGCACTTGCGCGATCCAATGCAATTTTCAAACAGTCTAAAATCAGTGTGTTTGGATGTAAAAACACACTGTGGTCAACTGACTGATTTGGGACAATGGCACTTTTACCACTTAAGGCCTTCTACGTCTTTCTAAAGCATTCTGTTCTCTCAGTGTGTTTGGTTGTAGAGTGGCTATCAGCTCCTTGGTGCCTTAACTAGGGCTTGTTCTTCTGTTGCAGGCAGTTCTCGACTGAGAGTGTCATTAGGCTTTTGACCATGGGAGCAGATTTTATCTTGGCCTTGGTCTGAACTTTCTACTGTAACATCGGGAAGAGGAAACAAGGCCGACTTACTGTTTCATCTTGTCCCTATTCCAAACTGAGAGTCACAACCCCAATTTTAGTTGCCACGTTGTTATCTAGTTTCAGTTCCATGCATTTGAGACAGACCATGGGACCCAGCATGTGATCCGTGACTTTGTGTGAGTGCACTTGGTCATTTTATCATCAGAATGGTCAGAATTGGATTCCATGTGTTTATCAAAATATGTTCTTGTGTTATGTGTTGATAAGGAGCAGCAGATGCTGGTTTAAACTGAAGATGGACACCAATTGCTGGAGTCACTCCACGGGGCAGGCAGTATCTCTGGAGAGAAGGAATGGGTGACATTTATGGACATGACCCTTCTTCAGATTCCTGTTCTAGGTTCTTTGCGGCCTGCGTTTGTTGAGCCTTGGTATCAATAGACAATAGGTGCAGGAGGAGGCCATTCGGCCCTTCGAGCCAGCACCGTCATTCAATGTGATCATGGCTGATCATTCTCAATCAGTACCCCGTTCCTGCCTTCTCCCCGTACCCCCTGACTCCTCTATCCTTATGAGCTCTATTTAGCTCTCTTGAATGCATTCAGAGAATTGGCCTCCACTGCCTTCTGAGGCAGAGAATTCCACAGATTCGCAACTCTCTGACTAAAAAAGTTTTTCCTCATCTCAGTTCTAATTGGCCTACCCCTTATTCTTAAACTGTGGCCCCTTGTTCTGGACTCCCCCAACATTGGGAACATGTTTCCTGCCTCTAACGTGTCCAACCCCTTAATAATCTTATACGTTTCGATAAGATCTCCTCTCATCCTTCTAAATTCCAGTGTATACAAGCCTAGTCGCTCCAGTCTTTCAACATATGACAGTCCCGCCATTCCGGGAATTAACCTAGTAGACTCTGAGCATTATCTGCTGCCCACTCAACCGCTCCCGTTCCTGGGTTGCCTGCTTAAACCTGGCTTCATTGTCATTTCCAATCTTGCTCTGACTCACTTTCTGAACCCCTTGCCCAGACCTCCAACTATATCTTATATTGCACCAAATCCAGCTGGCCTGGCCCATGATCCACTGTGTTGGCCGACATCAGCTCCTGAGTTGTGGTAATTCCTTGAATCTATCCAGTGGCCCTGACTCTCACTATTGTTGGCGACTTCTGAAAGACTGCCAGATCTCTCCATCTCTTACTCTGGCCTCCGGGGTTTACATTTCCCTATGTTTGACTTCCTTGCCTTCAGCTGCCTGGACCCTCACTTTCTCCAAGAAGCTCGTGTTCCTGAGTTAAAAGAGTAGAGTTAGGCCACTTGGCCGATCATGTCTACTCCGCCATTCAATCATGGCTGATCTATCTTTCCCTCTCAACTCCATTCTCCTGCCTTCTCCCCATAACCCCTGACACCCGTACTAATCAAGCAAGTTTAACCTCAGCAGTCGAAGGAAATAGTTGAACATGTTGTGTCAAGTTTTGTCTGTTCCACCCTGGTGAAGCACTAAGCCTGTTGAATGTGCTATATAAATGTATTATCACAGTTGGTAAATAGCTTCTAAACTGGTTTGAGATTGGCGACATGGGACTTGGAAAGCACTTGAGAGAAAACAGCTCATTTTATAACTTTTATGAAGGGAACTATTGTTTATCCCTCAGGCTCTGAGTTCCCGTGTGACATCTTATCAGCTCAACTTCCCATGCTAGCGTTTGGGTTGTAGCAGCTGTCCTGTTACCTCTTCCTTTTCCACCATCTAGGGACCCAAGCACTGTTTCCAGGTAAAGTGGCGATTCGCTTTACTCCCGATTATTCTACTGCCTTCGATGTTCTCAAATTGGTCTCGCCTTCAATGCATATAGGATGACCGCTTTGCATCGCAGATCCGTTCAGTCACGAGAATGACTGGGCTTCCACTTGACTGTCATTTTAATTCTCTATTACAAGTCTACACTCGCTCTTATCTTCGACGTTGTTCCGTTCCCCAATGAAGCCCCCCCCCCCATAACTTGTTAACTTTAGTTTAGTCAAGTCAAGTCAAGTCAATTTTATTTGTATAGCACATTTAAAAACAACCCACGTTTTTAACCCTAACCCTAACCCTAACCCTAACCCTAACCCTAACCCTAACCCTAATGCACAGTTGACCAAAGTGCTGTACATCTGATTAGGTACTAAGGAAAAAATGAAACATACAGTAGCACACAAACATAACAGCACATACAAAACAGTTCACAATGGGCCTCAAACGCTAGGGAGTAGAAATAGGTTTTGAGCTTGGACTTAAAGGAGTCGATGGAGGGGGCAGTTCTGATGGGGAGAGGGATGCTGTTCCACAGTCTAGGAGCTGCAACTGCAAAAGCGCGGTCACCCCTGAGCTTAAGCCTAGACCGCGGGATAGTGCGTAGCCCCAAGTCGGCCGACCTGAGGGACCTGGAGTTAGAGAGGTGGGTTAGAAGATTTTTGATGTAGGGGGGAGGGAAATGTCCATTTAGGGCTTTATATGTGAATAGGAGTAGCTTGAAGTTGATTCTGTACCGTACAGGGAGCCAGTGGAGATACAGTGCGGAAACAGGCCCTTCTGCCCACCGAGTCTGTGCCGACCAATGATCACCAGTACAGTAGTTCTATCCTGCACACCAGGTACAATTTACAGCAACTAATTCACCTACAAACCTGCTCACCTTTGGAATGTGGGAGGAAGCCGGAGCACCTGGGGAAAACCCACGTGGGGAACATAAAAACTCCCCACAGACAGCAACTGTAGCAGGATTGATCGTGGGTCTCTGGTGCAGTAAGGCAGCAATTCTCCCACCATGCCACCTTTAACTTGAGGAAGAGCCTCTTATTTTCCAACCAGTATCAATATTATCGATGTCAGAATTCTGTGCTGGGTTCAATGATTTCAGATATCCCCCCTTTCCGATTTATATCAGTATTGGCCACTTTTCCTCTTGCAGACACTGAGTATTTCGAGCATTCTTTTTACTTAGGTTTCCAACAATTGCTTGTTTTATCTCTCGGTTCCTACACTTTTTTTCCCCTCTGTCCCCTGTTTTCATTCATCTTTCTGTGTTTGTCTACTTCAGACAGATCAGTTGAGCGGTCAAGCCTTTGCCACCCACTCTTAGCTGGCATCAATGCCACTTGTGTCCTTCAATTTCACTTGGCCCGCACTGCATCACAATCGTTCCTTTTGTCCCCCCCATCCATCCCTCTCCTCTGCAACTTAAAACATGTTCCATTTTTTAGAGTCTCAGAGTCATGTGGAAACAGGCCCTTCGGCCCAACCTGCCCACGCCAACCAACATGTCCCACACTCGTTCCATTTGGTCCACATCCCACTAAACCTGTCCTATCCATGTGCCTGTCTAAATGTTTCTTAAACATTGCGATAGTCCCAGCCTCAACTACCTCCTCTGGCAGCTTGTTCCATGCACCCACCCCTCTTTGTGTAAAAAAAAAAGTTACCCCTCAAGTTCCTCTTAAATCTTTCCCCCCCTCACCTTAACTCTATATCCTCTGGTTCACGATATCCCCTGTTGACCTGGAAGGTTAACTCTTTCTCTCACCACAGATGCTGTCTGACCTGCAGAGTATTTCCAGCGTTTTCTGTGTTTTTTTTTTCTTCGTTTGGACGTATACTTGCATCCCTCTCTGCTGATGGCTTCTCCAACGAGAACGGAGAGAAAACACAATGGGATCTTTCTGTGCGGTTTGATTCTGAATGATGTAAGAAGCATGCTGTGAGTTTTGGCTGTGGCAGGTGACACCCAGAGACTGAACGAGCAAAGACCCGCCTCGCCACATATAATTATTTTGCAAGAGAAAATACTGCCTTCAGGTTTGATGGCATTTTGTCATCAGTCGGGGGGGGTTGAATCTCCTGGCACTGAGAGGTTTCATCCATTTTGATATTTCCTCTTGATTTCCTTAGTGATGTGGTTGGATCAAAAGAAGGTCACCATCTTGTCAATGATTATCGCGCTGTCAGGTATTCCCTGTGACTGGATTTATCACAGGCCTGTGGGCATCTGAGAGTATCGGGGGGCCATGCTACATCTCCCAATGGCTGTTTTAATTTGCAACTCGCTGATGTAATTAAAAATCAAGTGACAAGTTTTCTTTAAGTGGACCCACTACCTCTAGGTGACCTCTACCTCTTTGGCACCCCTCGGGCTCTCCGTGATCGGGTTTTACTGGCTTTACGTTCCATGAAACGTTATTCCCTTATCATGTATCTACACACTGCAAATGGCTCGATTGTAATCATGTATTGTCTTTCCGCTGACTGGTCAGCCTGCAGCAACAGCTTTTCACTGTACCTCGGTACACGTGACAATAGACTAAACTCAAACTGAAACTTGGTCCTAGGATGGATGCCGTCGTCTTGAATGGGGATGGGAAGAGCGAGCAGGGGGTGGTGGGGAAGACTTTAATATACCTGCATGCAATGCTGGCTTATTTAGTGGATTGAGACCAACCTGTAAACTGCCATGGTGTAGCGACCATAGAGATTGGTCCTGGGAGTCGAACCCTCAGATTGGCCAGCAAGGTCACGTGTGGGTGCGACCGTAGGGATTGGTTCAGGGAGTGAGCCCGCTGATTGGACAGCGTCGTCACGTGTGGTTTTGGCGCCCAAAACCAGTCAGTGAGGAGACTTCTTCGAAGTGAACAGTTAGAATTGATGGTTGTCTGTAATCTCGTTCGTTATACTTTGTGATCGAATATTGCTGTCGCAATAAACTTCTTTAACAAAGAACGAGCCTCCAGACTCGCCATAATGGTATCAATAGATCATTGTATACCACTGAAATGC
Organism: Rhinoraja longicauda; assembly: GCF_053455715.1. Lineage (NCBI taxonomy): Eukaryota > Metazoa > Chordata > Chondrichthyes > Rajiformes > Arhynchobatidae > Rhinoraja > Rhinoraja longicauda. The sequence continues at coordinate 7,168,739 of NC_135975.1, forward strand.
AAGGAGGCATTATCGTTTCTTTAAGAATGCAAACTGTCCAGAGGTGCATATTTCGTAACTCTTGAGGATTAAAAGATCCAGAATGGGTGCTATGGTCTATTTTTTTCCCCCTCTGCCACATAGAATGTAGAAAAGTACAGCACGGGACAGGCCCTTCGGCCCGCAATGTTTGTGCTGAACACAATAGCAAGCCAATCTAATCTCATCTGCCAGCACATGATCCATATCCCTCCATTCCCTCCATATCCACATGTCTGTCTAAGAGCCTTTTAAACGCCACTATCGTGTCTGCCTCCACCACCATCCCTGGCAGCATGATTCTGCCACCCACCCACCATCCTCTGTGTGTGAAAAAAAAACCTACAAGAAAGCACATCTCTTGTTACTTGAGTGGAGTATGGAATCAGCTGGGAGATAATAATGCATCTTCTGCTGTCTGTTTCCCCATTGTAGATATGTTGAAGCTGTTGCTTTGCTGCACAAACAGCTGAAACTGTTTCACACATACCAGTCATCCTCGTACAGAATAATAACCCAGTGGGCTAACTTACTGAGAATACAGCTGAGGCCTATTTGGCGGGGCCTTCAGGGGAACAGAGGCTGAGGGAGATGAGATCCCTGAGGTGAAAGAAGGCTTTTGCACTACAGGGTGATGATTTGATGCCAGCCTTAAAGGAACTCCATTGACAATTCACGCTAACCTCAGGGAAACCAAAGGATCTACTTTCACTCTGGTCATTCCCTCTTCTCTATTCTGTTGGGCAGAAGCTAGAAAGCACATAGCCTCAGAGTGGGAACAGCTTCTGCCTTCTGTTACCAGATTACTGAGCAGTCACCCATAAACTAAGATGTAACCCTGATCCTCCAACCTACCCTGCTGTAGACATTGAACTTTTTCCTCTGGAACTGTAATACTACATTGCGGGTCTGTGGCGCTGTAAGGCAGTAGCTCTACCACTGCGCCACCGTGCCGCCCTTCGTCGCTGAGTCTAAATCCAGAAACTCCCCAAGTGCATGGTGGCAATACCTTCATCTGGAGAACTGCACCAGCTCCAGAACTCTAGAGAGCAAAGAAGGAAGGGCCATAAACTCCAAAGAGGTTCAGAAGTGAGAGGAGCAGAATTAGGCCATTTGGCCCATCGAGTCTACTCCGCCATTCAATCATGGCTGATCTATGTCTCCCTCTCAACCCCATTCTCCTTCATTCTTGTAACCTCTGACACCCGTTCTAATCAAGACGGTGTCAATAATTATATTAAAACCTGCCAGTGCCTTGGTCTCCACAACAGTCCGGTGGCCTACCCAGTCATTCCCACATCCCATCATCAATGAATTGAAAAACAAATAGATTTTGTTGCTTTAATACTATTGAATAAAATCGGTATCCATTATTAATTTTGAACCTGAGCAATACATTTTTAATCGAAGGTATTAAGAGATGTGAGACAAATGCAGACCTATGTAGACTTTGAGTATCTGGATTAATGGCCTCAGAGACAAGAGATGGAATTTCACAATGACAGCTGAGAAACTAGGAATTAGTTAATTAGATAAATCTGGAATGAAAAGCTACCATTGGTAAAGGAAACTCATCTGGTTCATTTATGTCTTTTAGAAACATAAAAACATAAACATAGAAAATAGGTGCAGGAATAGGCCGTTCAGCCCTTCGAGCCAGCACCGCCATTCAATATGGTCATGGCTGATCATCCAAAATCAGTTCCCCTCGTTCCTGCCCTCTCCCCAATCCCTTGATTCTGTTAGCCCTAAGAGCTATATCAAACTCTCTCTTGAAAACATCCAGTGAATTGTTAATCCAAAGACGTACAGGTATGTAGGTAAATTGGCTGGGTAAAATGTAAATGTAAAATGTAAAAATTGTCCCTAGTGGGTGTAGGATAGTGTTAATGTACGGGGATCGTGGGCGGCACGGACTTGGTGGGCCGAAAAGACCTGTTTCCGGCTGTATTGATATGATATGATATGATAATTGGCCTCCACTGCCTTCTGTGGTCGAGAATTCCACAGATTCACAATACTCTGGGTGAAAATGATTTTCCTCATCTCAGTCCAAAATGGCCTACACCTCATACCCTGAAACTTTGTGACCCTTGGTTCTGGACTCCCGCAACATGGGGAACATTTTTCCTGCATTTAGCCTGTCCAATCCCTTAATAATTTTAGAGGGGAAGAAATGTGCTCTTTCTCTTCAGTCTGGTCTGCATGTGCTTCCAGGTTAAGAGGGATGGGCAAGCAAGACACTCAGTTCAAGGGCAGATCGAGATGAGTGATAAGCTCCGGCTATGGCCAATGGCACTTAACTGTGTGTTGCATATCATGGAGAGCAGGAAGTCTCTTTGTTGCCACGGCAGGGGACGACTGATTTGGCAGTATGGAAACACATCTTTGGTTCCAAACCCCATCCACAAACTGTGGCATGAAGCACTGTTATACATCCTGCATCCAAAACGCCAAATCAGTCATATCATTTTAGAAGAAAAAGATAATAAGACTGAGCAGCCGTAAAGAATAATCAAGTGGTCTTGCCCTGTTTATTGACTTCAAGCAAGAACTCACTGGGGTTGAGATGGTAAAAAGTAAATTAAATTTGGAGCTGACTATTGAATTTCAGTCTAGACGTATGCTGCTGCACATCTGTGTGAGGCCGAACTGCACGAGCTGAACAGAATGAGGTCATAAAAGATCATAACGGCTGCATTTTAACCTCGTGACCTCCATGTATCTGAAATGATCTGTTCTCTGTAAAGAGACGGGTGAGCTGAATTGTTCCTTTGTCTTTCACACAGCTTGATGAACTTGATACAATGCGTGATCTTGTCGTTTTAATACAAATATTGGTAGCTTTTGTGTGTTGATGGCTCCTTTTTTTTTGTTTCTAGCATGGGGGAGAAATGTCTTCATATTAACCCTATCAAACCTTTCTCAGATATATTTGCATCCTGTAAAAATGTATGCTTGCCTATCTCCATCCATATCTGTGCCTCCGCATAGACTCCTCCGTTATGTTCTGCAAACATCTGGCAGAATTACACTGGGAACACTTTTTTTTTTCCTTCGGTCATCGTTAAACAAGTTAACAAATTTTGATGAAAGGATGAGATAAAACAGATCTTGATTCTGATATAGAAAGGTAGAAAGCTTTGGGGTTGAAAGGCTGAATGGCTTATTCCTGCACCTATTTTCTATGTTTCTATGATTTTATGTTTCTAAAAGACATAAATGAACCAGATGAGTTTCCATTACCAATGGTAGCTGATATAGAAATATAGAAAGATTCTGATATAGAAAGGTAGGAAGTGGAACATAGTCATATGTGGACATGTGATATTTAAAACTGTGACCAAGTGACTGGGGAGCACAGAGGAATTTGAGGTTGAATAATGATCATTGCACCAAAATATGCAGACAGGCCAACAACAGCCTGACACAGACATGCCTGGTTGTTTATCGGTGGGACTTTTTTTCCCGTGCCATTTATTGTATAGACAACCCATTTTGATTGTGAATGCACAGAGTTTGCGAGAGGGGATTGTTGAGACAGGTACTATAATCAGCATTTAAAAGACCTTTGGGCAGGTACATGGACGGGAAGGTGTAGGGGGATATGGACCAAACTCGGGCAAAAGGAATTGGTTAAGATCGTGCATCTTGGTCGGCATGGACGATTTGGGCCGAAGGGCCTGTTTCCGTGCTGTACGACTCTATGGTTCCCTTGCCTTTCCCTGGAGTTGGGGCATGCCAGGGGAAATCTCAGTTTGCCAGCTTATTACCAAAATGTCAATTTGCAAGTTGAATCAATAATATGGAAGCCGGATGCAATGTGGAATTCTCTGCCTCAGAAGGCAGTGGAGGCCAATTCTCTGGATGCTTTCGAGAGAGAGCTAGATAGAGCTCTTAAAGATAGTGGAGTCAAAGGATATGGGGAGAAGGCAGGAACGGGGTACTGATTGTGAATGATCAGCCATGATCACATTGAATGGCGGTGCTGGCTCGAAGGACCGAATAGCCTATTCCTGCGCCTATTGGCTATTTATTTTGAGAGGAGTAAATATAAAAACAGAGATGTAACATTAAGGCTTTATAAGACATTGGTCAGACCGCATTTGGAGTATTGTGAGCAGTTTTGGGCCCCATACCTGAGGAGAGATGTGCTGGAGGTGAAGAAGGCCCAGAGGAGGTTCATGAGAATGATCCCAGGAATGATTGGGTTAACATATGATGAGTGTTTGGCAGCCCTGGGCTTCCACTCGCTGGAGTTTAGAAGGATGAGGGGGGGACCTCATTGAAACTTACCGAAGAGTGAAAAGCCTGGATAGAGTGGATGTGGAGAGGATGTTTTCACTAGTGGGAGAATCTAAGATCGGAGGGTTTTGCCTCAGAATAAAAGGATGTACCTTTAGAAGGACGATGAGGAGGAATATCTTTGGTCAGAGGGTGGCGAATCTGTGGAATTCATTGTCACTGATGGCTGTGGAGACCAAGTCAAATGGATATTTTTAAAGCAGAGATTGGCAGGTTTTTGATTAGTTAGGGTGTCAAGGTTATGGGGAGAAGGCAGGAGAATGGGGTTGAGAGGGAAAGATTGATCAGCCATGATTGAATGGCAGAATAGATTTGATGGGCCAAATGGCCTAATTCTGCTCCTGTGGCTTATGAACTAATGAACTGATAACATAAAACCAGTGTGAATGGGAGGTCGATGGTTAGCATGGTCTCGTGGACCGAAGGGCCTGTTTCCATGCTGCATCTCCAAACTAAACAAATTCCTTCAGGAATAGTTGTTTTAGCCACTTCCTCTTTCTGGCCAGGTACTCACTGTTTTCTTGTTTGATGCATAAGATGAGGTTGCATAGTAATAATCAGCTGCCTGCTCTTCTGTGGCAATGTACTTTACTATTTTGTCGTTTGTTTTTGTGTTGTGTTGAGGTATGGGGTCATGTACCTAACAGAGTCATAGAGAGTGATACAGTGTGGAAACGGGCCCCTTCGGCCCAACTTGTCCACGCCGGCCAACATGTCCCACCTGCCTGCGTTTGGCCCAAATCCCTCCAAACCTGTTCTATGCTGCTTCTTAAACGTTGGGTCTTCCCAGCCTCAACTACCTCCTCTGACAGCTTGTTCTATACACCCACCACCATTTGTGTGAAAAGGTTGCCCCTCGGATTCCTATTAAATCTTTTCCCCTTCACCTTAAACCTATGTCCTCTGGTCCTCGATTCACCTACCCTGGGCATAAGACTTTGCCAAGTGATGTTGGCATTAAAGGTTTAGATGCAGAATCCCTGCTTCATGTTAAGAAGCCAATTTCACCCTGTCTTTAACCGCTTCTATTGTTAAAGAAAGCCGAGAAGATTGTTAATTGGCGTCGTCTTTTAAATATCTCCATACAAGAGAAAAAGATTTATTGATCTAACATTTGTCACTACATTTCTCCACATGTCGGAAGCAGAGATATCCACAACTTGAACTCCAGTGAAAATGTTATTACTATGGAAGTGTCCGTTAACTGATGGGACGGAAATTTCTTCCAGATATAGGATGGTTAGAAGAACTTGCCCAAGTTCACCATGGGATAAGTGAAACATTTGAACAGTCTGCAATGTAAAATTAATTTGTTAGCTGGTAAGTTTTATCAATGGATTATTTTTCTTCCAAAAACATTTTACAAGTCAAAAAACCTGAGATGATTTCCCGCTGTTTGCATGACTGGTTTGCATGTAGTTGTGGGTTTTGACTCCAATGTGTGACATCAGTCTCTCTCCAGCTGTAGGTGAAGACGCACTTCTGTGCACTTTAAATGGGAGCAGTGCTTTGTGAGAGGAATAGCTCGGGAAAGGCTTGAGGGTCCCTCATGGTGCAGCGGACTGCATTATTTTGTGTGCATTGCAGTCTTGTGGACCGTCTGCCATTTCTGTGCCTCATTCCAACACAGCATTAAAAAAAATATATATACTTCCTCCATCTTTTGTTGAAGGACAATTTGGTGGGAAGTCACAGATCCAGTGAGCAGAACTATCGTCACTCAGTTTGTGGCTTCCCCACCATCGTATCTCCCAACTCGCCGAGTTTTGATGACTATGATTTAGGCTGCAGGTCAGGAAGTGCCAAGGAAAATGGGTCATATTCCTGGATGGTTTGACCCACCTGACGCTTTGTAGCATCGTCCCACTTCGAGCCTGGTTCAGTCCTCACCTCGAATGCTGTCTGCGTGGAGTTTGCATGTTCCCCCTGTGTGACCTCGTGGGTTTCCTCAGGGTTCTCTGGTTTCCTCCCCTGTCCCAAATGTGTGCAGGTTGGTAGGTTAATTGGCCAAATATATATGGCCCTTGTTGTGTCCAAATGAGTGGTGGGATCTGGGGGGGAGTAGTTGGTGGGAATAGAACACAAAGTGCTGGAGTAACTCAGCGGGCCAGACAGCATCTGTGCAGGATGGACACAAAAAGCTGGAGTAACTCAGCGGGTCAGACAGCCTCTCTGGAGAAAAGGGATAGGTGACGTTTCGGGTCAGAACTTCTGTGTAGGACATGGATAGGCAACGATTTGGATGCATGGTTGATTGTTGTTATTTTCATTTTCATTTTCATTTTATTTTATTTCGAACATGTTAAAAGACATCAATTAAAAAACAAAATAAACAAAAAAACAGAATACAAGGAATTTCATCCATTACTTAACATGTGCGAAAAGGAGTAGGAAGAAGTGTGAACTTATTTAATCCTACCCCCAATCCCTAATCAATATTGATCAAGTATCAGATATTAATACAAAAATACTCATACACCCTTATATGTTCATATAGATATACTTATTTAAATAATGATGTGTTATTATATGTAGACCCCTGGTGACTGTTAATCCCCCTCCTCACTGTACCTAGAAAAGATCATGTGTTTATATTTGTTTTTAAACTGGATGATGTTTGAACATTGTTTTAATTCCGCATTCATTCTGTTCCATAGCTTTACTCCACTGATTGATATAGAAAATCTTTTCACTGTTGTTCGAGTATTGCGAATCTTGAAATTTAATGTTCCCCTTAAATTATACCCCCCCTCTCTTTCATAAGTTATGGGCTCGCAGGGCCTATTCTATGCCGTTCCTCTCTATGTCTCAACGAATCTGTACCTCGAGTGAAGTCTCACTTTGACCATTCCCCCTTCTGCTCTGTAAATGTTTCCATTGTTGCACCCAGAGCCACCTTGATTTTTTTTACAAGCATGGGCAGTCAGATTTGGACACAGTACTTCATTGTGGTTTGACCAGGCTATCCCATTATCTTAAATGATGCAGAATGGCATGAATGTTGCACAGTAGTTTCCAAGATCCTTTTAACTTGGTGGAGATGCTGGTATAATAGAACACGTAAAAGTATAGCATAGGAACAGGCCCTTCGGCCCATGCTATCTGTGCCGGCCATAGTTGCAAGACCAATCGCATCTGCCTGCACATAACCCGTATCCCTCCGTTCCCTGCACCTCCATATCAAAAAGCCTCGTAAACACCACTATCATTTCTACCTCCACTGCCACCCGCAGTAATGTGTTGCAGGTACTCACCACAAAAACAAAAAAAGACTGTTTTTAAAAACACAGTTTAAGGGCACATCTCCTTTAAACTTTGCCCCTCTCACCTTAAAGCTCTGCCTTCCAATCTTTGATATTTCCACACTGGAGAAGAAAGGTTCTGACTGTCTACCCTATCTATGTTCCTTATAATTTTAAATACTTCTATCAGGTCTCCCCTCGGCCTCCGACACTTCAGAGCAAACAATCCAAGTTTAGACAATAAACAATAGACAATAGGTGCAGGAGGAGGCCATTCGGCCCTTCGAGCCAGCACCACCATTCAATGTGATCATGGCTGATCATTCTCAATCAGTACCCCGTTCCTGCCTTCTCCCCATACCCCCTGACTCCGCTATCCTTAAGGGCTCTATCTAGCTCTCTCTTGAATGCATTCAGAGACTTGGCCTCCACTGCCTTCTGAGGCAGTGAATTCCACAGATTTACAACTCTCTGACTGAAAAGGTTTTTCCTCATCTCAGTTCTAAATGGCCTACCCCTTATTCTAAAACTGTGGCCCCTAGTTCTGGACTCCCCCAACATTGGGAACATGTTTCCTGCCTGTAACGTGTCCAACCCCTTAATAATCTTGCATGTTTCGATGAGATCCCCTCTCATTCTTCTAAATTCCAGTGTATACAAGCCTTTGTTTCTCCAACTTGTACTTGCAACTAATGCCCTCTAATCCAGGCAGCATTCTGGTAAACCTCTTCTTCACCATCTCCAAAGCCTCCACATCCTTCGTGTAATGGGGTGACCAGAACTGAACGCAATATTCCAACTGCGGCCTAACCAAAGTCCTGTAAAGTGGCATCATGACTCTTGCACTCAATGCCCTGACGCATGAAGGCAACCATAACGTACTCTATTTTTAACTGGTCTATGCCCCCCAGCACATTAGTTAAGTCCATAACATTTGAAGTTATTGCTAAATATTTGAGCCATCAACAGAGGCATTGAGAGGGAGAAATTCATACACGATTGCTTGGCCTGAGGAATTTGTACTCTGCACAGTGAGCTGATCACGCAATGCAGAGTACATGGCATCTGATGATCACACTACCCTGAAGGAACCGCTGCTATTTAGGGAAAGAACACTAAAACCATTAACTGCCGTGACGAAGGGATTATGCACAGATTAATAATGCACCACCAACAGTCTTTCTGGCCAAGAAGCTGGTGTGAATTAATGTTTCGTAGAGATTGTTCCGATTGCTGTCTGAATGTTGAACGCTGATAACCCAGCCTGTGAGATGGGAATCACTGCGTGATATGTGTCTAAGCTCCGAAGTGCAGCATAGTCCAAAAGAGCTGAAGGAGCAAGTTCAGGAATGACCAGCGGAACCAGAAGGAGGTGTGGACATTATTTCCAGTGGAACCAGGGGAAAGGAGGGGCGGGGTAATAGTCGAGGATGACACTCACTGGAATTGGGTGTCTGAAGAGATGCACATTGAAACTTTGCCTTGTGTGAGGGATTAAGTAAGGCAAACCTCTGAGGACTTTAAGAAGAGGGCACTATAATTTGCAGTTAATGGTCTGTCAGCATTCGTACCCTAATTGTTAACAGTTTACGTAGAACATTGAACAGTACAGCACATGAACAGGCCATTCGGCCCACAATGTCTGCGCTGAACATGGAGCCGTTAAACCAATCTCCTCTGCCTGCACGTGATCCATTTTAGATTTAGAGATACAGCGCAGAAACAGGCCCTTCGGCACACCGGGTCCGCGCCGCCCAGCGATCCCCGCACATTAACACTATCCTACACACACTAATGACAATTTTTTTTTAAACATTTGCCCAGCCAATTAACCCACAAACCTGTATGTCTTTTGAGTGTGGGAGGAAACCGAAGATCTCGGAGAAAACCCACGCAGGTCACGGGGTGAACGTACAAACTCCGTACAGACGGCGCCCGTAGTCAGGATCGAACCTGAGTCTCCGGCGTTGCATTCGCTGTAAGGCAGCAACTCTACCGCTGCGCCACCGTGCCGCCCTTCCTCCCTGCATACCCGTGTGCCTATCTCAAAGCCTTTTAAATGCCACTGTTGCATCTACCTCCACCACCAACCCCTAATAACAGTTTCAGGCATCCACCACCCTCTGCGTTTTAAAAAATAATAATAATATTTTTCTTCTTTACATCTTTAAACTCTGCTCCTCTCCCCTTAAAGCTACATCCTCTCGGCTTTGACAATTTCACCCTGGGATAAAGGTTCTGACTCTGTACCTGATCTACCCCTCTCATAATTTGATAGATTTCTATCAGGTCTCTTCTCAAGTAGTATAAGAAAATAACTGCAGATGCTAGTACAAATCGATTTATTCACAAAATGCTGGAGTAACTCAGCAGGTCAGGCAGCATCTCGGGAGAGAAGGAATGGGTGACGTTTCGGGTCGAGACCCTTCTTCAGACTGATGGTCGAAACCCTTCTTCAGACTGATGTTCGAGACCCTTCTTCAGTCTGAAGAAGGGTCTCGACCCGAAACGTCACCCATTCCTTCTTTCCTGTGATGCTGCCTGACCTGCTGAGTTACTCCAGCATTTTGTGAATAGGTCTCTTCTCAACGTCTTATGCTTCAGAGAAAACAATCGAACCTTCTCCAATCTTCCCTTATAGCCAGTACTCCCTAATCCAAGTGGGATTCTGGTAAACTTCTTCGTCAGTGTCTTCAAAGCTGCTGCAAAGTTGCTGTAATTGTCTGCGTAGATTTTTCTGCCTTTAAAGCCACTCCATTGAGTTGATCTGTTCCTGAATTGCCAGTTGTTTATTATTGACAGTAAAAAATGCATACTCTCTTGCCCAGTGTGGGGGAAAGGAGAACCAGAGGACATTGGTTTAAGGTGAGGGGGGAAGGGGGAAATTTAATAGGAACCTGAGGGGTAACATTTTTTACACAAGGGTGGCGGGTGTAAGGAACGAGCTGCCAGAGAAGATAGCTGAGGCAGGTACTAACGCAATGTTTAAGAAACATTTAGGCAGGCACATGGATGGGACAGGTTTAGAGGGATATATGAGCCAAACACAGGTAGGTGGGACTGGTGTAGATGGGACATGTTGGCTGGTGTGGGCAAGTTGGGCCAAAGGGCCCGTTTCCACACTGCATGACTCTATGACTATAAAGTCACCATTCACTTGGCAGCTACAAGTCTTTGATGAGAATCCACTGTATCGGTCAGAACTGGGCCGGGCCACCGCTGACTTTGTCTGGTTAAGATCCAAACAGCAGCTGTTGGATACAGGAGCCAGGCGTCCTCTGTGAAATGAAGATGGGACTCCCACTGGAGCCAGGGTTCAAAGACGGCCATAATTGTGTCGATGCATTCATTTCAAAGGCTGGCGTCCAGTGGAACAATGGTCGCTCTTGCCAGGGCTGTTGTTGATGCCCAGCGGTCTCCACAATGCAAATCTGGGCAGGTTGTGCAGCGAGCAGCAGATTTGCTGCCAGTGGTGAAATCGGGATCCTTGCTGCCTTTGTGTTTAATTGTTTAATTGTGGGACTGCAGGAAGTTTCCTGCTGAGCCAAGTCCTTTGATTCCCAATTGAAGACGGCAATCATTCCAACTCTCCGAATGGAAAGATGCTCATTTACCTGGAGCTTAGTGAACCGTCTGCGCCCCAGAGGGCCTATATTGCCAGGCAACTGATAGCCTGCTGCACTGCAAAATCTCCTCAAGGTATGCCTACTTTGAAGAGGCTCTCCTCTCTCCGCTGGGAGTTCTGCAACACCCTCCCATGCTGCACCCCATCTGTTGTACCTCCTGCTATCTGGCTCTACAACCACGTTTTAACCCAGACTCGCTTTGTACCTTCCCATACCTTTAGTTCCTCTCTTCCCCTCGATCTCAGTCTGAAGAAGGGGCTCGACCCGAAACGTCACCCATTCCTTTTCTCCAGAGATGCTGCCTGTCCCGCTGAGTTACTCCAGTATTTTGTGTCTAGCTGCTTTCAAAGTGCAGACACTGTTATGTGACAAAGCTGGCAGCTAATCGGCACGTTCCCAAAAAACAGCAACACTAAAAACAATCAGTACAGATGATTCAAAGTGCAAGGTGCTGGAGTAACTCAGCGGGTCAGACAGTATTTGTGGAGGGAACGGACAGGCGATGTTTTATTTCGTGACCCTTCGTCAGCCTGACCAGCTGAGTTCCTCCAGCACTATGTGTTTTGCTCAAGATTCCAGCATCTGCAGTTCTCAGTGTTTCCAATTCATGTAATTTGTGTTGAGGGATAAATATTGGAGTGAATTCTATAAATATTGGAGTGATATAGAGGGTGCTGAGTGTCCACTTGTGAAGTCAGACAAAGCCGCAGTTAAACTTGCCTGAAAACCGGCGGCTCAAACAGAGCAACACTCCCTCTGCACCAAAGATAGACACAAAATGTCGGAGAAACTCAGCAGGTCAGACAGCATCTCTGGAGAGAAGGAATATGAAACAACACGCATTTCCTTTTCTCCAGAGATGCTGTCTGACCTGCTGAGTTACTCCGACTTTTTGTGCTTATCTCCGGTTTAAACCAGCGTCTGCAGTTCCTTACTACATCCTCCCTCTGCGCCATACGGTGGTGTTAGAAATGATGCCAATTCTGAGAGTGAAATCTCACTACCTTCTGACATGGAACAAGTGCACTATCCACTCCACCTCTATCTCTGTCTCCTCACCTGACTTTACATTTCACTCCTTTGCTTATCGGACACCTTTTTGACAATAGACAATCGACAATAGGTGCAGGAGGAGGCCATTCGGCCCTTCGAGCCAGCACCACTATTCAATGTGATCATGGCTGATCATTCTCAATCAGTACCCCGTTCCTGCCTTCTCCCCATACCCCCTGACTCCGCTATCATTAAGAGCTCTTTCTAGCTGTCTCTTGAATGCGTTCAGAGACTTGGCCTCCACTGCCTTCTGAGGCAGAGAATTCCACAGTTTTACCACTCTCTGACTGAAAACGTTTTTCCTCATCTCTGTTCTAAATGGCCTATCCCTTATTCTTAAAGTGTGGCCCCTGGTTCTGGACTCCCCCAACGTTGGGAACATGTTTCCTGCCTCTAACGTGTCCAACCCCTTAATAATCTTTGTCACTATCTACATCCATCTGCCTATTAACCTCCTCCCCCTCCCCCTCCCCCCACCCTATCTCACCTGTATCCACCTATCACTTGCCAGGCTTTGTCTTGCCCCCACCCTTGCCTTTCTATCTTTCTCCTCCCCCCCTTGCTACAATCCATCTGAAAAGGGTCCCGACCCAAAAAGTTGTCTATTCTTTCCTTCATCGGATGCTGGCTGACCCGCTGGGTTCCTCCAGCACTTTGTGTTTTAGACTATTGTTAACCTTTCACTTATTTGTCACTGATTCCCAGGAACTGGATCAGGATTTGCTCTTTCGGACGAGAAACTGAGCATTTATCGGGCGCCGAGGACAAGTTGTGGGTTCTCTGTATTACATAATAATGTAAATGAAAAGGGAAAAACACGTCGGGGAAATATGACCCTGACTTTCTTGTTATTGCTTGTGCGCGATCCAAATAAAGAAACACCATTGCACAGAAGTGACCAAGGGAGCTGAGAGTCATTAATCTAAATGAATGCACTCTTCCAGCCTGAACCGGAACAGAAAGAATCAATTTTAAACATAATCAAAGTAAATATAAATCGATTTGTTCCACTGCTGTTTTGGGCACAAAAAGAAATCAAATCGGAGGCTTGAAATTGTGCTCTAGTATTGCATTACCTTTATTGGAAGGACCCCATGGGAGTGTTAGCCAAGGTTTTCTCTATAGGTTGCTGTTTGCAAATCGACAAGCTAACCTACTTTTCTGAGGAATCCGGGCATAATTGCTGCAGTTTTTTTTGTTGTTTTGTCCGTGTTGAGATGAAACACACAATAGCTTTCTACAAGCAGTTGTCGGTGTGTATGATCGGCCTACCAAAGCACCTAAGTTGAGGCAATGTAATGGCTCAGGAAGTTGGCGCTGGGTCATAGAGGCACAGAGTGATAGAGCCATTGAGTGATCCAGGGTGGAAACAGGCCCTTGGGCCCAACCTGCCCCTAGTGGAACTACTCCCACCTGCCCGCGTTTGGTCCATATCCCTCCAAACCTGTCCTGTCCATGTCTTGCCTGGTGGTTTTGGCTCGGGCCGTAACCGGGCCGACAGGCTTGGCCGATGAGGATTTTTTTAAGCAAAATAACCAATGGAAATGGCACATTGATGGGTGTTGAGTTTGGCTGTTGATTCTGCACTGGGAAAATTAGACTGCAGGACATCCTATGAGGCTGAAGAGGCAGAGGGAGGGCTCTTGAAGCTGATGGGTAGGGAAACACAACCACTGATCTTTGTTAGCTTGTCAGTACTGCAGGCTGTCAGAAACAGCAATGAATGATCAGATTTCCTGCTTTCATTGCTGGTTAGAGTCATACAGAATGGAAACAGGCCCTTCGGGCCAACTTGCCCACACTGGCCAACATGTCCTATCTACATGTCCCACCTGCCCACATTTTGCCCAAATTCCCTCTAAACCTGTCCTGTCCATGTACCTGTCCAAATGTTTGTTAAACGTTACGATAGTACCTGCCTCAACTACCTCCTCCGGCAGCTTGTTCCATTCACCCGCCACCCTTTGTGTGAAAAAGTTACCCCTCTGGTTCCTGTTATATCTTTGCCCCCATCACCTTAAACCAATGTCATCTGGTTCTTGATTCCCCTGCTCTGGGCAAGAGGCTCTGTGCATCTACTGGATATATTCCCCTCATGATTTTGTACACCTCTATAAGATCACCCCTCCTCTTCCTGCGCTCCAAGGAATAGAGTCCTTACCTGTATGACCCACAATGTTGCCCTGATGTAGAAACAAGGAACTGCACATGCTGCCCCCGTCTCTCCGTCTGCCCCCGTCTCTCCGTCTGCCCCGGTCTCTACGTCTGCCCCCGTCTCTCCGTCTGCCCCCTGTCTCTCCGTCTGCCCCCGGTCTCTCCGCCTGCCCCCCGGTCTCTCCGTCTGCCCCCTGTCTCTCCGTCTGCCCCCGGTCTCTCCGCCTGCCCCCCGGTCTCTCCGTCTGCCCCCCGGTCTCTCCGTCTGCCCCCCGGTCTCTCCGTCTGCCCCCCGGTCTCTCCGTCTGCCCCCCGGTCTCTCCGTCTGCCCCCCGGTCTCTCCGTCTGCCCCCCGGTCTCTCCGTCTGCCCCCCGGTCTCTCCGTCTGCCCCCCGGTCTCTCCGTCTGCCCCCCGGTCTCTCCGTCTGCCCCCCGGTCTCTCCGTCTGCCCCCCGGTCTCTCCGTCTGCCCCCCGGTCTCTCCGTCTGCCCCCCGGTCTCTCCGTCTGCCCCCCCGTCTCTCCGTCTGCCCCCCGTCTCTCCGTCTGCCCCCCCGTCTCTCCGTCTGCCCCGTCTCTACGTCTGCCCCGTCTCTCTGTCTGCCCCCATCTGCCCCCGTCTCTCCGCCTGCCCCCGTCTCTCCGGGGGCACTCATTATGAGTACAATAAAGCCAAATTTAAGTGCGATGGGTAGAGCAAAGAGCAAAGGAAAAGACACCGAGTGCAGACCTTGTTTATGTCAGCATGTATGTGTGTGTACATCTCGTACTTTATGAAGGAACCAATTTAGGACATTGGATCGCATAACTCCAGTGTTGCATTTACAGGGCTGGACCAGTGAGGGAGCCTCGGTCTTGGTGGTGTAGCTGAGAGTTTGTATCTTTGAAGCTACTGAGATATATGGAGCCTTAAGAACCTGCTGTCATTGACTTCTGGGTCAAAAACCCTTCACTGGCCACTCCATGTGGCAGCGCTGAGTCTACCGTGAGTTTCTGAAAAGAGAGACAACGAACAAAAAAGTTGCCTCAGGAATATAGTCCGTGAGGAGATAATATGCAACAAAAAAAACAAGGAACAATTAGCACAAGATGGTTTGAAATAATGAGGAGCACATCTTTCCTCAAGCTACCTCAATTATGTTCTTTCCATGAGATCTGAAAAAGAGTGAGTGTTGGAACTCTTTGAGATGGCATTTTAGAGAAAAGGCAATCCTCCATTTCATTTGAATACTCTTTAAGATCTCATTATGTCCCATCAAAGGCTGGCTGTTCCATTAATCCAGCAGTCGTTGTGAGATTTGATTGCCTGAATCCTGTCGGCTTCCTCTGACAGTTACACCCTATTTTCTAAATCACTGGTATAATTTATGTTCAAATCTTACTGATTAATGGTGATTAACCTTGTAACACCTGTAGCCATTGGGTGCAATGAAAATGAAAATTGTACGTTTTTGACCAAAGCAAGCAGGCTTCACCGACTTTCCCCACATTGTAGTCAGAGAGATCTATGAACTCGGGCTTCAGGCCATTTGGCCTGTTGTGACCGTACTGGCTTCCAAAAAATTTCCAATTAAGTCCCATTTTTTAATCTTGCCCTGTGGACCTGCAGAATTATCCCGCTAAATCTTTGTTCACTTCTCTTTGAAACTTGCACTTGAACCCGCTTCCCTCGATGCATTCCAAATCGTGACACTTTGCTGCCTTTTAAAATGTTTCCTCATCATCGCTCTGATTTGGTCGTGACCTATGTCAAATATGCAGAGAAATCTAAAGGGCTTGTGGCCTCATGCTGTTTTGTTTCTTACCCGCCCTACTTGAAATGGATAACGTGCAAACATTTCCGGACCAACTATTAAACTTTCACCAATCTAAACTTTGTTTTGCCTAATAACTGAAGTTTGCAATCTTGAAATACTCTGAGGTAGATAGTTGATCTTTGCTGTGACTAGTGTATTTTCACGATTATAAAGAAATGAAACCAGGGACTTAAAGGGAACAAAACACCAATTCAACTGAATAACACCCTCCACATGACAGGCGATACATTGCATCAAATTGGTTAATCCACTATTAAAGCATGAATGTAAGCATGCAAAGGTCCAAAGTGCTGGAGTAACTCAGCAGGTCATGTAGGATCTCCGGAGAACATGGATAAGTGACGTTTCACGTCGGAACTGCTCTGAAGAAGGGTCCTGACCCAAAACGTCGCCTACCCACGTTCTCCAGAGATGCTGCCTGACAATTGAGTTACTCCAGCACCTTGTCCACCCACATCTGCAGTTCCTTGTGTGTTCCGTGCAGTTATTTCGTCTTTTGCAGCTTCGTTTCTGTGTTGGCTCAACTTCATTAAAGTCATGAAGTATCAATACCAACAGATTTATTCACAAAATGCTGGAGTAACTCAGCAGGTCAGGCAGCATCTCGGGAGAGAAGGAATGGGTGAGGGCAGGAGAAATCACAGAGGGGGAGCAGCGAGAGAGCATGTTGCTAAACTCTCGTCGAAGAGAGGAGGAGAACTTCTTCAAAGTGGACATACCTCGAAGAGAAATCGCAGTGGAGCAACCAGTAGTATAAGAAAATAACTGCAGATGCTGGTACAAATCGATTTATTCACAAAATGCTGGAGTAACTCAGCAGGTCAGGCAGCATCTCGGGAGAGAAGTACCAACAATGCAGCAAGGACTGCATGTAACTCAAATTAATATTTCCCCCCAGCTGACTAAAATTTCTAATGTCAAAAGTAAAGGCTAATAATGTAATTAAAGCGCAAGAAATTAAATACTTCACAATAGGATTAAATCTAGCTTTAGAATCTTCTTCAAGGACCGTCATTAATTTCACTTGGAGTCTTCCGCCACTTCTAAAGTGCTGCTCAAAACAAAATGTTTTATTTTCTACGAGGCCTCCAGCTATTATTCACTACTGTGCACATCAATGGAGAGCAGCCGGCCTGTCGATGTCGCCTGTGCCAACAAGCCATTTGATCAAATGGAGCACCACAGCAGGGTCTGGTGTTATTGTTGTGAGAAGTCATGGAAGTTATTGCTGGAAGAGGCCGCCAGAATTTATTTTTGGGTTTTCACCACCCCTCCCAAGAGAATCCAAGGCCCGTCTCATTGAGACCCAAACTGAATGAGAGATGGAAGGGAAAAAAAAGATTTTAAATAACAACTGCAGATTGCTGGAAATCCAAAAATAAATACAGAAAATGTGAGAAACACTCAAATGGTCAGGCGGCATCTGTGGAAAGAGAAGCATAGTTAATATCTCTGGGCAAACTTTCTTCACCAAGGGGCTGTTTCCGCGCCGATCAGCAATCCCCGTACACTAGGACCAGCCTACACACCAGGGACAATTTGCAACCGAAGCCAATTAACCCTAATTAATTAACAATTAAACCGATCCCCACAAACCTGCACGTCCTTGGAGTGTGGGAGGAAACTGGAGCTCCCGGAGAAAACCCACGCGGTCCACAAGGAGAAAGCACAAACTCCGTACAGACAACACCCGTAGCCAGGGTCAAACCCGGGCCTCTGGGGCTGTAAGGCAGCAACTCTACCGCTGCGCCACCGTGCTGCGCATGTAATTAGAAAAACAGAATAGTTTTATTATTTTTGGAATACTTTAATACAAAAATAAGAAGGCTGGACTTCTGTGTGGGGAGGAATGTGAGGGGGGGGGGGGGGGGGGGGAGGGATAGTTAGAAGTTACCTGAAATGGTAGAATTCAATGTTCCTACCATTGGCTTGTAAACTCTGTTCCTTGCATTTGATTCCATTGTCTTCAGTGCTGATTGAACAAAAAAGTAATCACTCCAACGTGGTTCCTATTAAATAATTCAAAGTTCACAGGTTATAGGAGTAGAATTAGGCCATTCGGCCCATCGAGTCCACTCCGCCATTCAATCATGGCTGATCTCTGCCTCCTCATCCCATTTTCCTGCCTTCTCCCCACAACCCTTGACACCCGTTCTACTCAAGAATCTGTTTATCTCTGCCTTAAAAATATCCACTGAGTTGGTCCCCACAGCCCTCTTTGGCAATGAGTTCCACAGATTAACTACCCTCTGACTAAAGAAGTTCCTCCTTTCTAAAAGAGCACCTTTTAATTCTGAGGCTGTGACCTCTGGTCCTAGACTCTCCCATCAGTGGAAACATCCTTTCCACATCCACTCTATCTATGCCAAAGGTCTCGAGTTTGAGAGTTTCTCGTTATTAGTCCAGCCCAGATCTAGCCACGGTTCAGTGGGCCGATGTGAGAGAACTGTTGTACCTGATTGTCATGGTTTTTGGGTGGAGCGGGCTACAGGGCATGAACTGGTACTGTCTTTCCAACTGCACGAAGGGAGGATTTGCATTCACCATTCGTGACCTTGATGCTCCAGAGTGCTCCTCTGCCAGTGACGTACCTGTGCCAGTATAACGCTGTCAGGAAGAGAAATGCGGCTGTTAGCCTGAGCGCAAGACGGTACAAATAGCAGCAACGTGCCTTTTTTTACGAACGATGATTGAAGGTTAAATGTTATCCAAGGCACGAGGGAAAACTTCGCACTTCCACAACCTCGTTCCATGGGATCTTCTGCATGAAGCCAGTGGGTGTTTTGATTTATTGCTGCATCTGAAAGCTGGCACCTCCAACATTGTGCCCTCATGAAGCTATGCCCCCGACAGTCTCGTGTTCTTCAGTTTCTGATGGTTACAAGACCTTGTACTTTTCCCGAATCGGTCCACCCTTAGTTCCCTCAGTTAATTAAACATTTTCTGCTCAGCTAAGGCAAGGAATTGAATCTGCTTCTTGCATTGTCCATGAAATGCTGTCAGAAAGCTGCATTTAATTGAGAATTTTGCTTTGTAAATTCTTTTTTTTTTAAACAGGGACACAGTACATTTGCCTCTTCATTTATTTATGAATGAGGATCAGAGATACTGAGAGGCAGGCATGAGTTGATTATCTTTTCAGAGCTGCCTTGCCTTGCCAGCTGTCTTTGTTTAGACCAGTTCAGTGGTGCAGGAATGATATGCCTGGTATCCTTACTTAGCACCTCAGGTGTTCAAGAGTTCCCACTGCTTTTGTAAATTGTCTTTGTGGAAGTGGCGGGGTAGCGGTAACGCTGCTGCCTCACAGCGACACAGGCCCGGGTTTGGTCCCGACTACGGGTGTCGTCTGTAAAGAGTTGGTACGTTCTCCTTGGGTGCGCCGATTTCCGCCCACATTCCAAAGACGTGTCGACCTGTAGGTTAATTGGCTCCTGTAAAAAAAAAAAAATGTCTCTTGCATGTGCGATAGAACTAGCGTGTCATAAGGTCACAAGTGATAGGAGTAGAATTAGGCCATTCGGCCCATCAAGTCTCCTCTCCCATTCAATCATGGCCCATCTATCTTTCCCTGCTAACCCCATTCTTGTGCCTTCTCCCTATAACCTCTGACACCAAAATTAATCAAAAATCTATCAATTTCTGCCTTAAATGGATGATTGCTGGTCGGTTTGGACTCGATGGGCCGTAGAGCCTGTTTTCATGCTGTATCTCTGTTGTTTGGATAGCATGCCTAGCCAATCTTGCCACTGTACCTTAGTACATGTGACAATAAACCAGCACCGTTTGTCAAAAACCAATCTCATCCCACTTTTCTCATCTCACTTCACTATCTACTGATAGTAGATAAGCAGTTCACAAGTTATAGGAGCAGACTTAGGCCATTCTGCCCATCGAGTCTACTCTGCCATTCAATCATGGCTGATCTATCTTTCCCTCTCAGCCCCATTCTCCTGCCTTCTCTTAAATTAAACTGGAAACTACAGTAGACCTGCCCACAAGAGAAGGTCCAAGGAATACTTGATGCTTTGCTCATGCCCTTGTCGAGAGTGGTGATAATTTGTTGGCTCCTTTTGCACCTGTGTGATTCATTTTGGTATTAAAGGTAGTGCCTGGGCAGTGAGGGGTCTTGGCATTACTGGATTGTGGTTCGGATGTGGGCTTCGCACTCAGTGACTTTGCTGGGTGTGAATATTATTTACTGAATTGACCGGGCTTTGATGTGGGACCCACCAGGCCCAAGTTCAACCCTACTTCACCAGGTGAGACAGAGGTTCCTCCAACCTCATCTATTGCATCCGCTGCTCCAGACGTCAATTTATTTACATTGGCGAAACCAAACGCAGGCTCGGCGATCGCTTCGCTCAACACCTGCGCTCAGTCCGCATTAACCAATCTGATCTCCCGGAGGCTGAGCACTTCAACTCCCCCTCCCATACCCAGTCTGACCTTTCTGTCATGGGCCTCCTCCAGTGCCATAGTGAGTCCCACCGGAAATTGGAGGAACAGCACCTCATATTTCGCCTGGGCAGCTTGCAGCCCAGTGGTATGAACATTGACTTCTCCAACTTTAGATAGTTCCTCTGTCCCTCTCTTCCCCTCCCCCTTCCCAGATCTCCCTCTGTCTTCCTGTCTCCACCTAGATCCTTCCTTTGTCCCGCTCCCCTGACATCAGTCTGAAGAAGGGTCTCGACCCGAAACGTCACCCATTCCTTCTCTCCTGAGATGCTGCCTGACCTGCTGAGTTACTCCAGCATTTTGTGAATAAATACCTTTGATTTGTACCAGCATCTGCAGTTATTTTCTTACACTACTTCTGCCAGAGGTCCACACAGACACAGATATTCCACATCATGAACACTTTTCCCGTAATACTAAATTTTGGAGTGAATCTTTTCCTCCTTTTGAAAGAGATGCTCTAAACTGTGTTTCTCAGAAAAAAATCCTGAACAGTTCACTTGGGACTGAAAAATGGTTTACTGGTGTTGTGTAGGCAAATGATTCGATGATTGAATTGAATCAATTTTATTGTCACATGTGCCTAGGTACAGTGACATTCCTTGTTTTTGTAGACAATCCGATAAAATCACACAGAAGACTTCACCTACGCAATACACAAAGAGTCACCACATTTCTGGTGCGGTTAAAGTTTCTAAAGTTCCTAATACATATTACCTTCTCTCGGTAGCCCATCCACCGGGTCCCACTTTGCTCTCATAATTCAGTGAACCCACAGTCTCCAAAAGAAACGGTAACAATATAGCACCACAGCAATGATGCTTTAAGCTATTGAGTCATGATATGGCACATAAACAGACTCTTTGGCCCATCATTCCCATGCTATGTTCTCTCTTATATTGCCTTGCCAGCTTCATCCATCCATGGAGCCATCTTGTAAATTCAGCAGGCTGACTGTAGATGTAAACTGCCTTCCAGGATAAAACCTGCGACCTGGGTCAATGCTTCATTTCATTCATACTGACAACAAGTTGAGAACTGCCTCACACGTTGCCTAGGGTACAGTTGCTTGTTTTGGCGGCCAACTATAATCTAGAGACCGTCAATTCAGATCTCAAAGGAGAGAGAAAGACTTTGTGTTCTCAACACCTTTTCCACCCTCGAGACTCCTCGAAGTGCTTCACAGCCGATGAGGCAATGTTAAAGTGTGGCCGCAGTTGTACTCTGAAACAGCCATGCATGCTCCTACATGAGCAGTCAGTTTTGGATGTCTCTCGTTGTCTGATCATTGGTCTGTTGTTTGAGTATCTCCATGGTCTGCACTTACCTGAGAAGATAGATGCCATTTTTAATTTTAGAGACACAGTGCAAAAAACAGGCCTTGTGGCCCATGGAATCCGTACCGACCAGCACTAACAACATTAACATTAACACTAACACTATCCTAAACACATTGGAGACTATTTACATTCACACAAAGCCAATTAACCTGCAAACCTGTACGTCTTTGTGGAGGAAACTGAAGACCTTGGAGAAAACCCACGCTGTCACGGGGAGAACGTACAAACTCCATACAGACAGCACCCCGTAGTCGGGGTTGAACACGGGTCTCTGGATTCTGTCAGGCAGCAACTCTACCGCTGCGCTCTAAAAGTTCTATCCCCTCTAAGGGACAAAAGAACACATTAGTCAACTCAGATACAACACCAGTCTTTATCACGCATGCGTGAGTTAGAGAGCGATCACCAGTGTACTTACATACTAGTGATCCTCTCGTGGCCCCACACACTCACAGAGTGTTTTAGCAGCATACCTATACACAACACAAACAGCCTTGTAAGTCGTCACGAGTTTGGATACCTGCTGAGTCATCATTCCCAATCTCGTTGTACCCCTGTGCAATGACAATAAAGATATATTGTATTTTATTGTATGATTAGTCATATTCCCTATGCTTAGTTTTAACACGACTGTACATGGACTTATCAGTCTTTACGGTTTTACTAGGTAACAGCTCCCTATCCTTGTTAAGGGCCAGTCCCAGTTATGCGATTTTTAAGGCGACTGTCAAAGTTGTAGCAGATCGCCAAAATTTTCTTTGACCCTCCAACAATGATCACGACAGGTCGATACAAGTTCCGTTTTTTGTGAAACTTGCACCTGTCTAAGAGATTACACCGTCTTCGGAAACATCGCGAAATTCCCACGCTTACCTGGCCGTCAAACTGTCGCCTCCAATCTACCTGTCAAATGTCCTGACGGTAAATAAATTGGTTAAACAAAACTATCTTCTGGTATCTTCAAATGCCTTTTCTTAATTTAATATTACGTGCTTCTAAGTGCATCTGCGACAACCTAGCAAAGCAAGATAGCGATATTAGCGGACAAAGTAGAAGATAGTGCTTTGCCTTTATTGGTCCCCCTGTCTTTTAGCAAGTGTGACTTTCTTCATCCAGCCAGTCATCTGTGTTTGCAAATTTCACCCAGGGGTTGATGTTAACAGCCTCGGGGTGAGAAAGGTTGGGCACGAAATATTGGATTTCGCTTTCCAAGAATAAATATTTAATCAGTACTATTTTTCTGTTGAACACGATCAGGGCCGTCTTTACAGCATTATGGGCCCCGGGCAAAGCAGAGTATTGGGGCCCCTATGACAACTACTCACACGCACCCACCCCGTCGCCCCCACCGTTACTCTCCCCCACCCCCCTTTCCCTACCAGCCCCCCCCCTGTCGTGCCGGCGAAAAGCACTTACCGAAAAGCACTTAGCGATGGACTTAGGGTGCTACATTGTTGCGAAAAGCACTTACAGATCGCTGTGAGAAGCACTTAGGGATGGAAAATGTTGCGAAAAAAACACTTAGGGACCGAAAATGTTGCGAAAAAAGCACTTATTGAACCTACATTTTTAAAGTAGTATTTATTTATTGCAAGTCACTTAACATACACAGATCAGCATGGGGCCCCTATGCTCGTGGGGCCCCAGGCAAGTGCCCATCAGGCCCATGCGTTAAGACGGCCCTGAACACGATAGTGAAAGGATATTTGATGGAGCAACCTAACTCACGATGCTGACTGGTGGTGGAGTTTGTGGGCTCCTGTGATTCTTCGGCTCATGTTGCAAAGTCAACTTGCCTTCTCAATATGGCGCACACATGCTTCAATAAATAAAAACTCAAACACGTTGTGCAATGAGCCAGCTTTTGTGATCCATGTGTAAATGTGAACTCTTCGTCAAAGCTAGATTGGCGGGAGGGCTGTGTGGCTTAGTAGGTCCTTTAGGATATCCTGTGCTATTTAAACATGTGCACCATATTGAGAAGAGGAGGCGTGTTTCAATTCCAGGGGGGAACTGCAGATGCTGGTTTCCTCCTAGGATAGATACAAAATGCCAGAGTCACTCAGCCTCTGGATAAAAGGAATGGGCGACGTTTCTGGACGAGACCCTTCTTCAGACTGATAGTCAGGGGACAAGGACACAGGAGGTATGGAAAGGTACAGAACAGATCAGAGGCACCACCGATGACCAAAGAGCCCACAAAGGTCCACTGTTGGCTGTGGAGGAGGGGGATAGGAAACAGTGAAGCTAGCAGTACGACTGTGTGGGGGAGGGACAGAGGGAATGCAAGGGTTACTTGAAATTGGAGAAATCAACATTCATACTGCTGGCTTGTTTCAAAGTTGTTCTTCAAAATTGCTGGTGATGATTCTGAACATCATAATGAAGAACTGACGTGGAGTAATTGTTGGACCAGCTATTGCCAGAATAACCAGCTGGTAACTACCTGGTGCATCCTGTCAGTTTGAAGAGGGATTGCACAGAATGTGATTCCAGTCAAGTTGCAATGTCTCTGGAGAACATGGACAGGTGACGATTTGGGTCGAGACTCATCTTGGGAAGAAATCTGTTCTCCACAGATGCTGCCCGACCCACTGGGTTACTCAGTTACTCAAGCACATTGTGATCTTTTCGGTAAACCAGCATCTGCAGTTCCTTGCCACGATCCTTCATAATGTCCCCCGTTTACAGAGGTTCCTGGACTTCAAATGGAGACGCTGTTCCATTGACTTGTGATCTGGCTCCATTTTGGGCGATCTAAAAATAAAAAATAATTTAAAAAGTGTTAATTTCTAGAACATGTGCACCTCAGATTCATTCTCCCTCTAATCTCTTTCCTATTTTGTAAGGTGTTGCGCAACTTGGATTTACACATTTATCTGATGTGATGAAAGCTCTTATCTTTTGAAAAGTGTGAAGGGCATTCAGTTCTCAAAGGACTTCTCACTGCTGCTCTGTATCTATGGCAACCATCTCTTACTTTCTTATGTTTCTCAGCACAGTCTACTCATTTGACAGACACTTTCAGTGCCAGGCCCACGAGCTGTATATCTTTCCAGACAGTTTCTCTCCCCCCCCCCCACTCCCACCATCTATCTGTCTGTCTACCAGATTGTATTCC
Source organism: Rhinoraja longicauda (assembly GCF_053455715.1). Classification (NCBI taxonomy): domain Eukaryota; kingdom Metazoa; phylum Chordata; class Chondrichthyes; order Rajiformes; family Arhynchobatidae; genus Rhinoraja; species Rhinoraja longicauda. The sequence goes on from NC_135975.1 coordinate 7,193,868, forward strand.
CCCACCTCGTTGCCCATCTCTCTCTCTCTGCCCGTCTCACTCTCTCTGCCCCGTCTCTCTCTGCCCCTCTCTATCTGCCCCGTCTCTCTGCCCCTCTCTCTCTGCCCCTCTCTCTCTGCCCCTCTCTCTCTGCCCCTCTCTCTCTGCCCCTCTCTCTCTGCCCCTCTCTCTCTGCCCCTCTCTCTCTGCCCCTCTCTCTCTGCCCCTCTCTATCTGCCCCTCTCTCTCTGCCCGTCTCTCTCTGCCCGTCTCTCTCTGTCAAGTCAAATTTATTTGTCACATACACATACACGATGTGCAGTGAAATGAAAGTGGCAATGCCTGCGGGTTGTGCACAAAAAGAATTACAGTTACAGCATATAAATAAAGTTAATAAGTTACTATTATTGTCGACAAAAATTTAGTCTCTGGGGTTATAAAAGTTGACAGTCCTGATGGCCTGTGGGAAGAAGCTCTGTCTCATCCTCTCCGTTTTCACAGCGTGACAGCGGAGACGTTTGCCTGATCGTAGCATCTGGAACAGTCCGTTACTGGGGTGGCAGGGGTCCCTCATGATCTTACTTGCTCTGGATCTGCACCTCCTGATGTATAGGTCCTGCAGGGGGACGAGTGTAGTTCCCTCTGCCCCTCTCTCTCTGCCCCTCTCTCTCTGCCCCTCTCTCTCTGCCCGTCTCTCTCTCTCTCTGCCCGCCTCTCTCTCTCTCTGCCCGCCTCTCTCTCTCTCTCTCTGCCCTCTTTCCCCATCTCCCTCCCCTCTTCCTGTCTTCCTTTACCCCCAAAGGAAAGCAACAGCTAGTTTTGTTGAATCAGTGGTTAGAGGAAGTAAAATCTCGGTGCGTCACGTGTGTGGAATGTTTGTCCTGTCATTGGATATTGAGGCTTTCTGCCGTGATTGAATCGATGGTCCTTGGAGATGTGGACACAAGGAACTGCAGATGCTGGTTCACGAACAACAAGCCACAAAGCGCTGGAGTGACTTGGCTGGACAGCCAACGTACGTCTCTGGAGAAATGCTTTTGAATCTCTGAAATCCTCCAGAGATGCTGCCTGACCCGCTGAGTTACTCCCAACGCTTTGTGTCAACCCTTTGAAATGTCAGCGACAGACATTCCATGTGCCAGAAGCGTACAGGGGAACAGGTATCTGCTGCCTCGGAAACTGCGAGGTGCGGGGGGGTCGGATCGCTGGTCGGTGCGGACTCGGTGGGCCGAAGGGCCTGTTTCAGCACTGCATCTCTAAACTAAACTATGACTTTCGAGTTTCCTTCCATTGCTTTGTTCTACACAGGATATTTTAGGTTGGAGGCAGGGGTGGGAATGGAGGTGGAGTATGTGGGTTTGCCATGTGTCTCGGTGGGACAAGCTTGATGGAGTTCCCGGACTCTTCTCGTGCTGTTGTTTAGGAGCTGAGCCACTCTGTGGAGTGCCCGTCTGGCCTGTGGTTGACCCGCCTAGAGGGGATGTTTTATTCATTTCATTATCCTTGGTGTCATGGTCTCCTGCAAGTTTTCTAATTTATTTCAGCTGAAGTGTCACTGCGAGCTTCAGGGGGGTTAATCACCTAATATTTTACCGCACCGGCTCTCAAGCTAATAGCCAGGAGGGGGAGAGAGGGTTGGTGAGTTAGGGTGGCAAAGCTGGAAACAATCACACAATGTGATGTGTGTGTGGAGGAAGGAACTGCAAATAGACACAAAATGCTGGAGTCACTCAGCGGGATAGGCAGCGTCTCTGGAGAGAAGGAATGGGTGACGTTTCGGGTCGAGACCCTTCTTCAGACTTCAGGAAGGGTTCCCTTTCAGTCTGCAGATGCTGGTTTATACCGAAGATAGACACACAATGCTGGGGCAACTCAGCGGGTCAGGCAGCATCTCTGGAGAAAAGAAACGGGTGACATTTCAGGTCGAGGTCGGAACCCTTCTTCAGACTGAAGGGGGAACCTTTCTTCAGACTGGAAGGGGAAGAGGAGGTGGGAAAAGGACAGACCAAGGCAGGGACCAGTCTATCAGCATGATGCGATGAGTCGGAAGCTGTGTTCTTGGCTGGACCTGAGCTGTGCCATGAAGTTACACTTTCTCTCGTCCCCCCACCCTCTGTATTTGGGAATAAACGTTGGGAGACAGCACAGTGACCCAGCGGTAGAGCTGCTGCCTCACAGCACCAGAGACCTGGGTTCGATCCTGACCTCGGGTGCTGTCTGTACGGAGTTTGCACGTTCTCCCCGTGACCGCGCGGGGGTTTCCTCCCACATGCCAAAGACGTGCAGGTTTGTAGGTTCATCGGCTTCTCTAAATTGCCCCTCGTGCATGGAAGGATGCAAAAGTGAGATAACATGGAACTAGCCTACAGGCGGTAGGCACAAAACGCTGCAGTAACTCAGCGGGTCAGGCAGCATCTCTGGAGAGAAGAAATGGGTGACGTTTCGGGTCGAGACCCTTCTTCAGACAGGCGTACAGGTGACCACTGGTCAGCACAGACTCGCCGGGCCGAAGGGCCTGTTTCCACGCTGTTCCTCAAAATGAAGCTTTGTGGAAGAGGCACTGAAGTTCCATGTGATCTTCTGCGCAGGTTCAACAAGTTCACTTGGAAACTTTTGATTCGACTATGTAACATCTTTGTCTAAAAAAAAAAGTGACTTCAAAGTATGATGGAATATTAATCGGAATAACATCCAATAATGTGGACAATCTGACATCACCAAAGCCTGGATGGTAGAGTTTTATCCCTGCAAATCTAGGAAGGAATTCTGGTTGAACTTACTGGGAATGTGGAGCTTGCTGTCACTAAGTGCGGTTGAAGTGAACAGTGCATTTGCACTGAATGGGGAATCTGGATAAGCACACTAGAGAGAAAACCTTACCCCAATAGTCAATAATGGTGGCAGGTAAAGGTGGAGTGGAGGGGACTGGTGTGAATCACCAACTCTGGAATAGCATGATCGGGAATATTGGCCAGTTTGTGTGGTGTTCCTTATTAATAAAATATATATATTAGCCTTTCTCTAGGATATTTTCTGTTTAAATGGAGCATTCAGCAAGGCATGATCGCGGGATGTGAAGGACTCTGACACCTATTGGTATCATCTCCCTGACCCTGTGGGTGTCACTCTGGATAATCATGTAATGTAACCTGCAGAGCTAATGCACACAGCTGGGATTTTAATAGCCTGTCACTTCAAATCGACTCTCATGCTAACCAAATGAGCAACTGCTTAATGTGGCAATCAGCATTGTTTGAAGGCACAGCTTGACTCCAGCCCGGGAGTGGGGCTATCACTCTTAACGGGCACGGAGGTTGAGAGAGAGAGAGAGAGAGAGAGAGAGAGGGAAAGAGAGAGAGAGCGAGAGATAGAAAGAGAGAGAGAGAGAGCGAGAGAGAGAAAGCAAGAGAGAGAGAGATAGAAAGAGAGAGAGAGAGAGCAAGAGAGAGAGAGCGAGAGAGAGAGAGAGAGAGAGTGAGAGAGCGAGAGAGATATATAGAGAGAGAGAGCGAGAGAGAGAGAGATGGAAAGAGGGAGAGAGAGAGAGAGAGTAAGCGTGACTGGGAAGATGCACCCTGGCTGAATTGCCATCCCTTCATCTCATAAGGGCAGCCAGGTGGCACAGCAGTAGAGTTGCTGCCTTACAGAACCAGAGACCCGGGATCAATCCTGACTACGGATGCTGTCTGTACGGAGTTTGTACGTCCCCCTTTGACCTGCGTGGGTTTTCTCCGGGTTCCTCCCACACTCCAAAGACGTACAGGTTTTGTAGGTTAATTGGCTTGGTATAAACGTAAATTGCCCTTCGGGTGTGTAGAGTGGTGTTAATGTGCAGGGATCGCTGGTCGGTGCGGACTTGGTGGGCCGAAGGGCCTGTTTCTGAGCTGTATCTCTAAACTAAACTTTAAACATTAAAGATCCTCATCTCCCAGCTTCCTCTTGAGTTAGTTTTATATCTGGCTGATTCTGGCACAGAAAATAAACTTGGGCATTTTCGTCCTTACTGGTGGGAAGGCTATCTGTCTTCATTGAGGCGTTCTATTATAGAGCAGGGAACAGGCTCTTCGGCCCAACGTATCCATGTCGAGCTGGGCGAAGAAGGGTCTCAACCCAAATCCTCACCCATTCCTTCTCTCCAAAGATGCTGCCTGTCCCACTGAGTTACTCCAGCATTCTGTGACTAGTGCAGCACAAGAACTGAAGATACGGGGTTATACCAAAGACAGACGCAATGTGCTGCTGTATCTCAGCGGTTCGGGCAGCATCTCGGGAGAAAAAAGATAGGCGACGTTTCAGATTTGGACCCTTCCGACTGAAGTCTGAAGATGGGTCCCGTCCCGAAACGTCACGGCGGCACAATGGCGCAGCGGTAGAGTTGCTGCTTTACAGCGAATGCAACGCCGGAGACTCGGGTTCGATCCTGACTACGGGTGCTGTCTGTACGGAGTTTGTACGTTCTCCCCGTGACCTGCGTGGGTTTTCTCCGAGATCTTCGGTTTCCTCCCACACTCCAAAGACGTACAGGTTTGTAGGTTAATTGGCTGGGCAAATGTAAAAATTGTCCCTAGTGGGTGTAGGATAATGTTAATGTGAGGGGATCGCTGGGCGGCACGGACCCGGTGGGCCGAAGGGCCTGTTTCTGCGCTGTATCTCTAAATCTAAAATCTAAAAAAAAATCTAGAATCTAAATATTCCCATTAATCCGACTGGAAATATCGACTTGGTTGAGGGAAGTGGAGGATTGTGAAGGCGCTTTTGATGTTGAATATTGACCAATACGTTCATGAAGGATCTCTGCATGGTTAATGCTGCAGCATTAAATCATACTTGGAAATCAGTTACCATAATGAAAGAGGCTCTCTGCCACAGACCAGGAGACAAAGTTTGGCAATTAGTTCAGCTTATCAATGGTTTGATGGCATCACATAAGCAACTGCACAGTGAAATTGCACTGCCCAAGCGCCTTTTAACAATTGTGATAGTACCTGCCCTGACTACCTCCTGAGGTAGCTTGTGTCCGTACACCCACCACCCTTGAGTTTGTGTTTCCGGGTCTCTGTGCCTGGACAGAACTCCCACTGCCTCCCCGAGCTGCCGAGACGAGAAAGCATTCTGCCCCCTCTCGCATTGGCACAAGATCAAGCGTTTCCGGCGTGTTAATATTCCGTGCGCGTGCACTGCAAGTTGTTTTTGAGGTTGACAGCAAAGACTTGCTGAGTAGTTGCTTAATAAGAGTGTAATATGAAATGTGTAATTTGCGGGCTGTTAATGGTGATCTGTGACAGCCCAGTGAACTGTAATCGATTAGCCGCCTTCCTCAGGGGGGAGGGACGCTCCATGTCACCAAACCCTGGCCCGGCTCGGCGCTGGGAAACAGCGGCGGCTCGCTTTAATAACCTCTGCGTAGAAACAAATAAACACGACTTATCATGCCCTTTGATTTATTCACAAAATGCTGGAGTAACTCAGCGGGTCAGGCAGCATCTCGGGAGAGAAACAATGGGTGACGTTTCGGGTCGAGACCCTTCTTCAGACCGAGATGCTGCCTGACCTGCTGAGTTACTCCAGCATTTTGTGAATAAATCGATTTGTACCAGCATCTGCAGTTATTTTCTTATACTTATCATGCACTTTGTGATTCAGGGCGGTGAAGCCGCACATTGTTTTAATTTGACATCATTTACGGACCAACACACTTGGCCACTCTGAGCAGCGTTGGCGTTATTTGACGCTGGATGGGATTTAAAGGACCTACTCCTCCCAAGATGTTTTTTCATCGGCGGCTCATCATTTGAGGTTTTGCCATTACTTTCGGAAGCGCAGCGGCCGATTTACACAGGGCAAAAGACACAAGGCCGCTGGACTGACCCAGCGAGTCGGGCAGCATCTCTGGAAAACTTGGATGGGCGACGTTTCGGGTTGGGACCAGTCCCCACAAACAGCTCTGTGTTAACGATGGGTGGATGCCAATAGATGGTGAATATTAATCAAAAAGCTGGAAAGTAGACCTGCATGGAGTCTCAGACTAGAGGCCATATCCTCAGAATACAAGGACGCACCTTTAGAAAGGAGATGAGGAAGAATTTATTTTGTCAATGCATGGTGAATCTGTGGAATTATTTGCCATAGATGGTTGTGGAGACCAAGTCAATGGATATATTTTAAGGCAGAGATAGGTAGATTCTTGATTAGTACGGGTGTCAGGGGTTATGGGGAGAAGGCAGGTGAATGGGGTTTGGAGGGAGAGATAGATCAACCACGAGTGAATAGCAGAGTAGTCTAGATGGGCCAAATTACCTAATTCTGCTCCTTTCACTTACGAATTTATGAAGTTATGAAAGTATCAGATCTTTTGATGTGTGGTTTGAATCTTCCGACAGTGGAACGAGTGACCCGTATATAAATGTAGCAAACAGCACACGTAATGGTGTGATAAATACTCAGGGAGCTGGAGTTGTGAACGGTCAGGTTTGGGGCTGATTCGTGGACCTATGTCGGTGTTGAGGTCATGAGGCTCAGGCAGCAGAGACCAGCAAAGGGCAGTGGGGATTTTACTGAGGGTGAGAGCCGGCCGCTCCCTCTTCACCCCTCTCCCATCGGGCGAAAGGTACCGAAGCGTGAAAAAGCACACCTCCAGGTTCAGGGAGAGTTGCTTCCCAGCTGCTATCAGGCAACTGAACCACACTACCACAACCGCAGAGCAATCCTGAGCTACTAACTACCCCATTGGTGACCCTCGGACTATCCTTGACCGGACTTTGCCGGCTTTACCTTGCACTAAACGTTATTCCCTTATCATGTATCTGAACAGTGCGAATGGCTCGATTGTAATCGTGCGTTGTCTTTCCGCTGGCTGGTTAGCACGCAGCGAAAGCTTTTCACTGTACCTCGGTACACGTGACAATGAACTAAACTGAACAACCCATCCCACCACTTCATTCCCTTGGGTTTTTATGAGGGAGTAATATTGCTCACTACAGAGGTGAGAGGTCGCTGCTAATCTCTCGGAATGGCGGGACTGTCATATGTTGAAAGACTGGAGCGACTAGGCTTGTATACACTGGAATTTAGAAGGATGAGAGGAGATCTTATCGAAACGTATAAGATTATTAAGGGGTTGGACACGTTAGAGGCAGGAAACATGTTCCCAATGTTGGGGGAGTCCAGAACAAGGGGCCACAGTTTAAGAATAAGGGGTAGGCCGTTTAGAACTGAGATGAGGAAAAACTTTTTCAGTCAGAGAGTTGTGAATCTGTGGAATTCTCTGCCTCAGAAGGCAGTGGAGGCCAATTCTCTGAATGCATTCAAGAGAGAGCTGGATAGAGCTCTTAAGGATAGCGGAGTCAGGGGATATGGGGAGAAGGCAGGAACGGGGTACTGATTGAGAATGATCAGCCATGATCACATTGAATGGCGGTGCGTACAGGCTCGAAGGGCCGAATGGTCTCCTCCTGCACCTATTGTCTATTATCTCTCACGCACACAGTGGGTTATTTGATGGCCTGGCCTTGGATATAATGCCTCCAAGGACAGCAGCTAGGCTATAGCGCTCCATTATACCAATGCCAGGTGTGTAGGGCAGCATTCTGCACTCCAGTCTCAGGCGTGGAACTTGAATCTTTTGATGGTGAAACAAGAGTGCATCCCACCAAGCCCACCATGCTGGCTTTGACCCCAAAACTCTGGCGCTTTGGACTTCAGAGATACAGCGTGGAAACAGGCCCTTCGGCCTACTGAGTCTGCGCCGACCAACGGTCAAACCAGCACTATCCTACATACTGGAGACAAGTCACAATTTACAGAAGTCTATTGACCTACAAACCTGCACATTCTTGGAGTGTGGACCTTATAGAAACTTACAAAATTCTTATCATATCGTATATACAGCCGGAAACAGGCCTTTTCGGCCCACCAAGTCCGTGCCGCCCAGCGATCCCCGCACATTAACACTATCCTACACCCACTAGGGACAATTTTTTACATTTACTCAGCCAATTAACCTACATACCTGTACGTATTTGGAGTGTGGGAGGAAACCGAAGATCTCGGAGAAAACCCACGCAGGTCACGGGGAGAAGGTACAAACTCCTTACAGTGCAGCACCCGTAGTCAGGATCGAACCTGAGTCTCCGGCGCTGCATTCGCTGTAAAGCAGCAACTCTACCGCTGCGCTACCGTGCCGCCCTTAAGGGGTTGGACAGGCTAGATGCAGGAAGATTGTTCCCGATGTTGGGGAAGTCCAGAACAAGGGGTCACAGTTTAAGGATAAGGAGGAAGTCTTTTAGGACCGAGATGAGAAAGTTTTTTTCACACAGGGAGTGGTGCATCTGTGGAATTCTCTGCCACAGAAGGTAGTTGAGGCCAGTTCATTGGCTATATTTAAGAGGGAGTTAGATGTGGCCCTTGTGGCTAAAGGGATCAGGGGGTATGGAGAGAAGGCAGGTACGGGATACTGAGTTGGATGATCAGCCATGATCATATTGAATGGCGGTGCAGGCTCGAAGGGCCGAATGGCCTACTCCTGCACCTATTTTCTATGTTTCTATGACACCGGAGCACCCGGAGAAAGCCCACCTGGTCACAGGTAGAACGTACAAAACTCCGTACAGACAGCACCCATAGTCAGGATGGAACCCAGGTCACTGGCGTTGTCAGGCAGCAACTCTGCCGCTGCGCCACCGTGCCGCCCTTAGTTTTTATGATGTTTATCTGAGCTTTGGACACTTTGGAGTGGTTTCAAGATGGCAGACAGGAGACTTTGTACAGGTGTCAGAGGTTATGGGGAGAAGGCAGGAGAATGGGGTCTGGAGGGAGAGATAGATCGGCCACGATTGAATGGCGGAGAATACTTGATGGGACCGAACGGCCTAATTCTACTCCTATCCCTTATGACCTTATGACTTTGCACGCACTGGGTCATGTGTTTAGCTTGTGCCTTGCCCAGCCTGGGCGAAGACCAAGGGCTGTGGTTGTCAGGAAGCTCGGAGATGCGGGTAATGGCCCGGCTTCGCCAGCACGGTGGGGGAAACCGATCCAGTCCGTGGAGAGTGGCTCAGGTGGAGAGCTGGCAGCTCGCCAGCACAAGCAGAGCGGGTGTTGATTGAGCCATCACTGTAACGAGCGCGCGGCAGAGGCTGCTCCTCTGTACCTCTCCTCCTCAGCACTTGGAAGGATGCGTGATGCCCAGGGCCTGCCTCGGGGCGAAACTCATTTAATGACACGATCAATCGGTGCCGGAGACATTGGCACGGCAACGGGGCGCTCTCGATGCCACTCCGACACGATGACAACTGTTGCTGCCCGCACGCTGTGGCATAGACAAACCCGCAGTGTCGAGGGAACGACTGACTAGCCTCTGCCACAATGAGTTGTCTGCTCTCCAGAGACTGGCAGGTTTAGATTTAGATTTAGATTTAGAGATACAGCGCGGAAACAGGCCCTTCGGCCCACCGAGTCCGCGCCGCCCAGCGATCCCCGCACACTAACACTATCCTACACCCACTAGGGACAATTTTTACATTTGCCCAGTCAATTAACCTACAGACCTGCACGTCTTTGGAGTGTGGGAGGAAACCGAAGATCTCGGAGAAAACCCACACAGGTCACGGGGAGAACGTACAAACTCCGTACAGACGGCGCCCGTAGTCGGGATCGAACCTGAGTCTCCGGCGCTACATTCGCTGTAAGGCAGCAACTGTACCGCTGTGCCACCGTGCCAGCGTGGGAGGGGGTATCGGGTGGGAGCTGAAATCTGCCGCCTTGAGCCATTTGGCGACATGAACCTGAATCTGAGACACTGCTGGAAGAGCTAACTGAGGCTTGGAGCAGACCGACGTGTACAGACTGAGTGCTCAATCGCTGTGTTGGCTGGAACCAAACCTGATTGAAACTATCCAGCTTTCACTGGGAAAGAGTGGGCGGCTGAGAGTGGATAATGCAGGCAGGTGGTTCTGTGGAATGAGGAGTTTGTTAGATTGCAAAAGAATTATTCCATTTGGCTACATCTTTTTACAAATCAAAATCAGTCAGAGTCGATGGTGATTAGTGATTCCCAGTCATTTATCATCTTTATTTTAAAGTTGCACCTGGATTTATAATTTCCGCAACGCCTTTTTATTTTCCCGGAAATATTACGCCTGGACAAATTTCTGGTCGCTGTGGAGGCTGTGGAAGTTTACCCAAATGCTGCCTGGACTTGAGAGTTTCAGCTCCAGGGAGAGGTTGAGTAGACTTGGATTAATTTCTCTGCAATGTCAGAGGTTGAGCGGAGACATAGAAACATAGAAAATAGGTGCAGGAGGAAGCCATTTGGCCCTTCGTGCCAGCACCGCCATTCATTGTGATCGTGGCTGATCATCCACAATCAGTGACCTGTGCCTACCTTCTCCCCATTTCCCTTCATTCCGCTATCCCCTAGAGCTCTATCTAGACTTTATGGAAATATATACATTTATGAGAGGCACTGATAGGGTAGACAAGTAGATTAGTGGAGCTACAAATGCTGGAATCTTGAGCAAAACACAATGTGTTGGAATAACTGCGAGGCAAGGCAGAATCTCTGGAGGACATGGATAGATGATGTTTCTGGTCGGGAACCTTTGTCAGACAGTCTGGAGATGGATCCTGATCCAAAATGTCATCTTTCCATTTCCTCCAGGGATGCTGCCTGACCTGCTGAGTTACTGCAGCACTTTGTGTTTTGAATAAGATTTGCGACAAATGAGGAATAGATCGCGTAGATGCACAGAGTCTCTTGCCCAGAGTAAGGGAATTGAGGACCAGAGAGCATAGGTTCAAGGTGAAGGGGAAAAGATTTAATAGGAATCTGAGGGGTAACTTTTTAACACAAAGGGTGGTGGGTGAATGGAACAAGCTGCCAGTTGAGGCTGGGACTATCCCAACGTTTAAGAAACTGTTAGGCAGGTACATGGATAGGACAGGTTTGGAGGGATATGGACCAAGCGCAGGCAGGTGGTACTAATGTGGCTGGGACATGTTGGCCGGTGTGGGCAAGTTGGGCCGAAGGGCCTGTTTCCACACTGCATCACTCGATGACTCTGTGACTGCTCGGAATTTCATTGCGAAAGAAGGTTTGTGGGCAATGAGAGCTTCCCAGGTCCTAACGATCTCAACTTACCATCATCTCGGGATGACAAATGCACTCTGACAACGTGACATTTCACACTGGTGTCAGTCCAAAGAAGGGCCCCGACCCGAAACGTCACCGACCAATAATCTCCAGAGATGCTTCCTGACCCGTTGAGTTACTCCAGCACTTTGTGTCTTTCAGGAATGTCGCTAGCCTTTCCCAATTCACAGGTGGTGGGTGGTCCCTGTTTACAACTGAGCCACTGCAGAAATAATGGGAAAAAATTGACGTTTAAAGTCTTTGGACAGTTTTTTATTTTTCCAATAAATTGCTGATGCAGGGTAAAAAAAATAATGGCATCCGTTCAAAAATGTGATTTTCTGTGAGTTTTGCAGTGGTCTCAAATGGTTACCATGGATACCTCAAAATTGGGTCAATGGTGTTTCCATCTTCAGATTCTTTAATCAGCCATGTTGGCTGTATGTGTGGCAGCAGTTTTAAAGCATGAATCTTTTGAATTTATCCCCATGTTGATCAGGGGAAGCCTGCAATCTTTGACCCTGTGGTTAAAAATAAAATTGCATCTTTCCGTTTGGACAGAATTGATAAATGAAATGAGGTGAATTAAGTAGGACCCAAACAGTCTTTCCAGGTGAGACAAAGGTTCACCTGCACCTCCTCCAACCTCATCTATTGCATCCGCTGCTCTAGATGTCGACTTATTTACATCGGCGAAACCAAGCGCAGGCTCGGCGATCGCTTCGCTGAACACCTGCGCACGGTCCGCATTAACAAAACTGATCTCCCGGTGGCCGAGCACTTTAACTCCCCCTCCCATTCCCAGTCTGACCTTTCTGTCATGGGCCTCCTCCAGTGCCATAGTGAGGCCCGCCGGAAATTGGAGGAACAGCACCTCATATTTCGCCTGGGCAGTTTGCAGCCCGGTGGTATGAACGTCGACTTCTCCGGCTTTAGATAGCTCCTCTGTCCCTCCCTTCCCCTCCTCCTTCCCAGATCTCCCTCTACCTTCCTGTCTCCACCTATATCCTTCCTTTGTCCCGCCCCCCTGACATCAGTCTGAAGAAGGGTCTCGACCTGAAACGTCACCCATTCCTTATCTCCCGAGATGCTGCCCGACCTGCTGAGTTACTCCAGCATTTTGTGAATAAATTGAGTAGGAAGTTTGTTCAGTTCCTGCCATCTCCAGCCTCTTCTCCCCGAAGCACTGTTCAGAAATGATACACGGTAGCGCAGTGGTAGAGTTGCTGCTTTACAGCGAATGCAGCGCCGGAGACTCAGGTTCGATCCTGACTATGGGTGCTGCACTGTAAGGAGTTTGTACGTTCTCCCCGTGACCTGCGTGGGTTTTCTCCAAGATCTTCGGTTTCCTCCCACACTCCAAAGACGTACAGGTATGTAGGTTAATTGGCTGGGTAAATGTAAAAATTGTCCCTAGTGGGTGTAGGATAGTGTTAATGTACGGGGATCGCTGGGCGGCACGGACTTGGTGGGCCAAAAAGGCCTGTTTCCGGCTGTATATATATGATATGATACGATATGATATGATAAACAGAGCTCTGGGGCAGTGGGTGTGAGTAGTGTGATGGGCAAGAGGGGTTTATGTGGTTGTCATTACTGTGGCTAGTATGAGTCGCCTGGTTTCTCTGCTCTCCCTCCTACACTGGGTAGGTGTTGGTTAGTTCAGTTTAGTTCAGAGATACAGCACGGACACAGACCTTTCGACCCACCGAGTCCACGCTGACCAGCGATCCCCGCACACTAACACTATCCTACACACTAGGGACATTTTAGATGTATCCCAAACCAATTTACTTTCAAACCTGTACCTGTCTCTGGAGTGTGGGAGGAAACCGAAGATCTTGGCGAAAACCCACGCAGGTCACGGGGAGAACGTACAAACTCCGTACAGACAGCACCAGTAGTCAGGATCGAACCCGGGTCTCTGGCGCTGTAAGGCAGCAACTCTGCCACTTTCTGCCAGAATGCAGAAATGGCGGCTGAACATTTAAACTTGTTTGCTTTATGTGGTTCACTTCCCCATCAAGTAATCTTGTCATAGGGTCATGCAGCGCGGAAACAGGCCCTTCGGCCCACCGAGTCCATGCTGACCAACGATCCCCGCACACTAACACTATCCTACACACACTAGAGATCATTTACACTTACACCAAGCCAATTAACCTACAAACTTTTACGTCTTTGGAGTGTGGGAGGTAAACCGTAGCTCCCGGGTGAAAGCCCACACAGGTTACGGGGAGAACGTACAAACTCTGTGCAGACAGTGCCCGTCGCCAGGATCGAACCCAGGTCTCTTGCGCTGTAAGGCAGCAACTCTAGTGCTGCACCACCGTGCCACATTCAGTGTGCGTGAGTGTGTGTGTTTGAGTGCGGGTGAGTGTGAGAGTGCGCGCGTGTGAGTGCGAGTGAGTGAGGGTGCAAGTGTGTGCGGGTGTGAGTGTGTGCGGGTGTGAGTATGTGCAGGTGTGAGTGCGAGTGCGAGTGTGCGAGTGCGAGCAGGTGTGAGAGTGCTAGTGTGAGTGTGAGTACGGGTGGGTATGAGTGCGGGCGTGTGAGAGTGAGTGTGAGAGTGCGAGCACGAGAGAGCGAGGGTGTGAGTGAGTTAGAGTGTGAGAGTGCAGGTGTGAGTAAGTGTGAGAGTGCAGGTGTGTGAGAGTGCTAGTGTGTGAGTGTGAGAGTGCAGGTGTGAGTGTATGTGAGAGAGCGAGCGTGTGAGAGTGCGGGTGTGAGTGAGTTAGAGTGAGAGTGCAGGTGTGAGTGAGTGTGAGAGCGCAGGTGTGTGAGAGTGCTAGTGTGTGAGTGTGTGTGAGAGTGAGTGTCCGTGTGTGCGAGTGTGTGTCTGTGCGAGTGTGTGTGTGTTCGCTATTAACCGATTGAAAATCCAATGTCTGCATTGCAGCAACAAATCCCCTGATCTTTGACCCGCTGAAGCCCTAAGTACAGTGACATGAATTAAAACAAATGTGCCCGAGTGTTTCTACGAAAGGTCCCCTTGCCAGTTATTAATTTGAGCCTCAGCAAGAGCTTCAAATATCGCCCATGTTTGCGTTTCCCATTGCCGTCTGCTCCCGTGACCCAGAGTCTTTATTACAGGCGAGGGACAGGGAGAGGATCTGTTGGAGCTCCTGGGAATTGTTTGTTTTGGGCCACTGCGGTGTGAACACACAAAGCTGCTGACCCCTTCAGCTGGTCACTTTATTAAACGCTGCTCTGATCAGCACAGTCGTCTCCTCTCCCCGCTCTCCCTTGTGCACCACTGAACCTTCACGTAATGACATTTTTGTTTCTGCTCAACCCACTTGTGAGACAGACACACAAAGCTGGGGTAGCTCAGCGGGCCAGGCAGCATCTCTGCAGGGAAGGAATGGGTGGCGTTTCGGGCCGAGACCCTTCTACAGATCTCCGTTGGGCTTCTCTTGACGTGGGATATTTTTGGAGGTTTCACGGGACTGTTGTTGGCACTTGTGACAGGTTTCCCCATCCACTGTAATCCTTTCCCCTTTTAAGCTCTGCCCATGGGTTCCCAGTGCTTTGTTGTAACTTATAGACTCCCGTCCGTCATGCGCAAGTCTAGCCACTGAGTTGTCCATGAGGTCTTATCCAGGGTTGAACCCAAGTCCGTGCCTGAACACTCCTGCTCACAATCCCTGCCTTCTGTGTGCTTTGACGTGCCAGTGAACCCTGTGTTCATCTGCCACACCACCACTGTTTTGGGTGGTTCGAGCCAAAGATACTAGAGGAGCAAGATGAACCACTCTGTTGAAATTGCCTATCCTGAAGTGTAGTACGCAAAGGAGCGTAACGTCCGCCATTTTAGTAAGCAAAACCCGCCGTTCGTTATGCCTCTCATGGTGCTTTTGGGAACAGTATGTGTGATGATACCATAAAAATGCAGAATATATCTCATCTATCAATTTTTAGTATTTTTCATTTTAAATGTTTCTGCAAGTTTCTGCCTACTAAAATGGCGCCATGACGTACTACGGTTTTTAGGGTCGAGTGGTCTATCTTGCTCCTCTAGTATCTTTGGTTCGAACCTCTCCCTCTCATGCACCTGGATGCCACTTCAGTCTCTTCCTCACGTCCACTATTGACCTTGGCATTTATGGATAACGTTATGCTGTTTCTCATGTGTGTATGCCCCCTCCCCCACGAGAGAGAACAGAGAACAGTACAGCACAGGAACGGGCCCTTTGGCCCACAATGTTTCTGCCGAATACGATGTCTAGCTAAACCGATCTCATCTGTTTAGCTGTTTCACACAAATGGTATTGGGTGCTTGGAATGAGCTGCCGGAGGAGGTAGTCAAGGCGTGTACTATCGCAACGCTTAAGAAACAATTAGATAGGTACGTGGAATGGACAAGTTTAGAGGGACATGGGCCAAACGCAGGCAGGTGGAATTGGTGTAGATGGGACTTGTTGGTCGGTGTGGAAAAGTTGGGCTGAAGGTCCCGTTTCCACGCTGTATGACTCTGACTCTCTGACTTTACATGATCCATATCCCTCTATTCCTTGCACTATCATGTGCCTAAGTCCAAAAGCCTCTTAAATGCCACTATCTGCTTCCACCACCACTCCTGGCAATACGTTCCGGCCCCCCTCCCCAACCACTCTCTTTAAAAAAGACTTGTCCTGCACTTCTCCATGTAACGTTCCCTCCCCATGAAACGTTCCCTCCCCATGAAACGTTCCCTCCCCTCTCACCTTATAGTGCTGCCCTCTAGTGTTGGATATTCCCACCCTGGGGGTAGGGTTTTGAATGTCTACCCTATCTATGCCTCATAATTTTATATACACGATTTAAACTCTTTTTGTCCCTCTCTAGTATTATGCTTTTAAGAAGAGAGAGAGTTGCCAGAAGGCAGCCAGTCACTGAGCGACGAAGATGTGGGATTTGTGAATGTGCATTGAGCTCTATATGTGTTCAATAGTGATGGAAGCAGTTACACCTAGTTTTTTTTAAGCTTTAGAGATACCGCGTGGAAACAGGCCCTTCGGCCCCACCGAGTCCACGCCGACCATTGATCACCCATTCACAGTCTGAAGAAGGGTCTCGACCCAAAACGTCACCCATTCCTTCTCTCCTGAGATGCTACCCTGACCTGCTGAGTTACTCCAGCAATTTTGTGAAATAAAAACCCATTCACAGTAGTTCTACGTTATCCCACTTTCTCTTCCACTCCCTGCACACTAGGGGCAATTTTACCGAGGCCAATTAACCTACAAAGCCACACGTGCTTCAGGAAACTGGAGCCCCTGGAGGAAACCCACGCAGTCACAGGGAGAGCGTGCAAACTTTACTCAGGCAGCACCAGAGGTCGGTATCGAACCGGGGTCTGTGGCGTTGTGAGGCAACAACACTGCCAGCTGAGCCACTGTGCCGCCCAGTTAGCCCGACTGGATTTTCTCTTGCTAGTGATTGTGCGTTATAGAGGACAGTGACAGGCAGCAAGGCCAGACTGCAGTGTTGTCTTGGTCTCTCGATCCCATTCCTACTTGGCATGAGGTCGTAAGCGATAGGAGTAGGATTAGGCCATTCGGCCTATCCAGTCTACTCCACCATTCAATCATGGCCGATCTATCTCTCCCTCCTAACCCCATTCTCCTGCCTTTTAGATTTTTTAGATTTAGAGATACAGCGCGGAAACAGGCCCTTCGGCCCACCGAGTCCGCGCCGCCCAGCGATCCCCGCACATTAACACTATCCTACACACACTAGGGACAATTTTTACATTTACCCAGTCAATTAACCTACATACCTGTACGTCTTTGGAGTGTGGGAGGAAACCGAAGATCTCGGAGAAAACCCACGCAGGTCACGGGGAGAACGTACAAACTCCGTACAGACGGCGCCCGTAGTCAGGATCGAACCTGAGTCTCCGGCGCTGCATTCGCTGTAAGGCAGCAACTCTACCGCTGCGCCACCGTGCCTTCTCCCCATAACCTCTGTCACCCGTACCAATCAAGAATCTATCTATCTCTGCCTTAAAAATATCCACTGACAGCCTTCTGTGGCAAGGAATCCCACTTCTTCACCACCCCCTGACTAAAGAAATGTCTCCTCATCTCCTTCCTAAAAGTACGCCCATTAATTCTGAGGCTGTGACCTCCAGTCGTTGTTTACCAGGTTAGGCAGATCTTCTGAGCATTTGATGGTCACCTGGGGATTTACCTCAGTTTCCAAATCCTCTTTTAACAACCTAGCTGATCGCAGGAGTAGTTTTCATCCCGGATCTTACAGAGAAATGTACAGCGTCATTTTAAGAATACAATATTTTGTTGCCCTTTCATGACAGTATAAAGAAAACCAAGACAATCTTTTTGAAAAACGAATGCGTTCCTGCCTTGCTTTTGAATCTATGTTCACCTATGTGCTGCTTTATGGAGCTGAAAATGCTCTTTATACTTTGTACGAGTGAGTTCGGGGGGTTGATAGTTTATTTTTGCAACAGTATTGTGGTTATTAATTTATTGAGTTTTAATTTATTATGTATTATCCATATGTACTGCATTAACAGGCGTATTATGCTGCTGCATAATCATGTTCATTGTTCTGTTGCCAATACATATCACAATTAACCACCACTGATTAAGCCTAAAGAAGGGTCTCGACCCGAATCGTCACCTATTCCTTTTCTCCAGAGATGCTGCCTGACCCGCTGAGTTACTCCAGCATTTTGCGTCCATCTCCACTGACTTGACTCTTGACTGTTATTGTTAAACGTTGTTTGCTATTTGCTCTCCTTTCTGTCTCTGTCCTTTGAACATAGGATAATACAGCACGGGATCAGGCCCTTCTGCCCACAATGTATGTACTGAATGTCATGCCAGTATAAACTAATCTCATCTGCCTGCACATTATCCATCTTTTCCCTACGTCTATCATCTGTTTGGATAAAATAATGATTCCATGTGTTTAAACTTGGGAATATATTCCCTTTGACCTCTAGTTTGTTTATCACTGCTACTGGTGGGACTTCAGTTGCCTTTCACACTGATGACACTCGATGTAGAGTCAGAGCCATACAGTGTGGAAACAGGCCCTTTGTAAGGTCATAAGGAATAGGAGTATAATTAGGCATTCGGCCCATCAGGTCTAGTCCTCCTCTACAGCCTTCTGTGGCAAAGAATTCCACAGATTCACCACCCTCTGACTAAAGAAATGTCTCCTCATCTTCCTAAAAGAATGTCCTTTAATTCTGAGGCTATGACCTCAAGTTCTAGACTCTCCCACTATTGGAAACATCCTCTCCACATCCACTCTATCCAAGCCTTTCACTATTCTGTATGTTTCAATGAGGTTTCTTCTAAACTCCAGCTTAAGCCCGGCCCAACTTGCCTCTCCTTGATCTATTCCTCTCATGATTTTGTACACAGGAAGAGAGGGTTCAATGTAACATTCTATCCGTAGCTCCGCAGGTTCTGACGAGCGATGTTTTTAGCTCGTCGCTGATGTGTACAATCCCACTGTGTTTGTGTGCTAGTGTGATCACGCAGAATGCTCTTTCCCAGGTCTCTATCGCTGACAAGCAATGGCTCTACCAGTTAGCTCTACTGTGCCACGCTTACGGGGTCTTGCTAATGGAAGTAGGATTGCAGTACGTCTGGTTAAGGAGAATATTCACCCGCCTTTTCTGCAGCCGGTATTCTTTTTCACAGTTTTAGTCTCAGTTTTAGAGATAAAAGTGCAGAAACAGGCTCTTCAGCTCACTGAGTCCAAGGCAACCAGCGATCACCCCGCACACACAGCACTATCCTACACACCAGGAACAATTTACAATTCCTACCGAAGCCGATCGACCTACTAGCCTGCACGTCTTTGGAGTGTGGGAGGAAACCGGATATCCCAGAGAAAACCCACGCAGGTCACAGGGAGAATGTACAATCTCCGTACAGATAGCACCCATAGTCAGTATAAGAAAATAACTGCAGATGCTGGTACAAATCGAAGGCATTTATTCACAAAATGCTGGAGTAACTCAGCAGGTCAGGCAGCATCTCAGGAGAGAAGGAATGGGTGACGTTTCAGGTCGAGACCCTTCTTCAGACTGATGTCAGGGGGGCGGGACAAAGGAAGGATATAGGTGGAGACAGGAAGATAGAGGGAGATCTGGGAAAGGGGAGGGGAAGAGAGGGACAGAGGAACTATCTAAAGTTGGAGAAGTCGATGTTCATACCACTGGGCTGCAAGCTGCCCAGGCGAAATATGAGGTGCTGTTCCTCCAATTTCCGGTGGGCCTCACTATGGCACTGGAGGAGGCCCATGACAGAAAGGTCAGACTGGGAATGGGAGGGGGAGTTGAAGTGCTCGGCCACCGGGAGACCAGTTTGGCCAACGCGGACCGAGCGCAGGTGTTGAGCGAAGCGATCACCGAGCCTGCGCTTGGTTTCGCCGATGTAAATAAGTTGACATCTGGAGCAGCGGATGCAATAGATGAGGTTGGAGGAGGTACAGGTGAACCTCTGACCCATAGTCAGGATCGAACCCGAGTCTCTGGCGCTGTAAGGCAGCATCCCTATGTGCCACCACACAGTGTGGTTGTTAAATGGAAAGCTATTTATTATTAACCTTCCTGGATTTTGCTGAAAGGTTTCATGGATGTGGAAAGTTTAAGTTTTGTAATGATATTGGAGGCTGCATCTCTCTATGTAAATGATCGTGATCAGTCCTGCAATGATCGATGGCCTTGTGCGTGGCCCTGTGATGTCCAGTTCTCAACACAACTAACTATTGCAGCAATTTCCTGTCCTCACGGCTCTGATCAATCACACAATCTTCTTTCCTTGCTGTCGACTTGTCACTTTTGGTTCAATTTCATCAATTCCACCAGCTCTTTATTCATCCCTTTGATAGTGCTGTGAAAATCATTAGTAAAGATGTTTCCGTCCTGCACGGGGAAATTTAAAGCTTCATCACTTGTGGCGGCCTTGACATCACGCTTTGTTTGCCATTACACTTAGAAAAGCCCCAGACTATTCAATAACTAATCCCCTAATCCCACCACAGTCCTCGAAGTAGGGCAGAATAAAGCCAATTTTCGCATTGTTCTACTTTTCTCAGTCTGAATGATGGCTGAAATCCCCTGTTTTCTAGCCCCTGAATTGCTTGTCTTTGGTGATCCTATTAAACTTTTATCCCCTGTCTGTCAACAGCTAACTGAACACAAAGCAGAAACAGTGTAGGCGGGAACTGGTTTAAACTTGGAGTAACTCAGCGGGACAGGCAGCGTCTCTGGAGAGAAGGAATGGGTGACGTTTCGGGTCGTGATAAGGGACCCGAGTGATATAGACGATGGTGTGGAGAGATAAAGAACAATGAATGATAGATATGCAAAAAAGTAACGATGATAAAGGAAACAGGCTGGTGCGACTTGGGTGGGAGAGAGATAGAGAGAGAGGGAATGTCGGGACTACCTGAAGTTAGAGAAATCAATATTCATACCACTGGGCTGTAAGCTGCCCAAGCGAAATATGAGATGCTGTTCCTCCAATTTGCGTTTAGCTTCACTCTGACAATGGAGGAGACCTAGGACAGAAAGGTCTGTGTAGGAATGGGAATGGACATTAAAGTGTTTAGCAGCCGGGGGATCAGGTAAGTTCAGGCAGACTGAGCTAAGGTGTTCAGCGAAACCATCGCCCAGTCTGGGCTCGCCAATGTATAAGAGTCCACGTCTTGAACAACGGACACAGTGGATGAGGTTGGAGGAGGTGCAAGTGACCCTCTGTCTCACCTGAAAGGACAGTTGGGGTAAAGAAGCCATTGGTTTTGACAGGATAACTGTGCTGCTCCCTATGATTCAAGTTTGGTCAGTCCATGGAGAGGAATTCCTGCATTGACCTTTCCCATCTCTGTATTGTTCTGCCACACTCTCAGATCTCCCAAACCTTGTCCAGCTATTCATTACTCTTTCGACAACTGCCCTGGCCCCTAACAACCTGCAACCTCTTTGCTTCCGGTTCTTTTCGCCTTTATGAGGCCTCTTAAAATCTTCCTCGAAACTCAAAGCGCTGGAGTAACTCGGCGAGACAGGAGGCATCTGTGGAGGAAATGGATAAACGACATTTTGGGTCGCGACCCTTCTTCAGATCCGAAACAGTTGCTGTCTGACCCGCTGAGTTACTCCGGCACTCTGTGTTTTGCTCAAGATTTCAGCATCTGCAGTTCCTTGTGTCATAACCACTTCCTAGCTGTCTAAGCCACCTGCCCCAATATCTCTTTATGTGGCTCAATCTCACAACATGTCTATGTGCACCTTGGAACCTTGTAATGTGTTAACTGTGCTAAATGAATGCAAGTTGTTGTTGTTCAAGGTGTATAGATTGCTGCATGAAGCTGGACCTCAAGCTTTACCTCTCTTGTAGAACGACTCAATGTAATGGAGATGTTGACCATCTTTAGCAATCAAGGCAGTGTCTAGAGTTTAATTGTCATATGTACCTACAACGGAACACTGAGATTCTTACTTGCAGCAGCTTAACAGGCCTGTAAATACAATGCGCACATAATGTATAATAAACAAAAAAGATCCAATAAATTAATAACCGCAATAGCAGTGTATAAAAAATCCCCAAACCTTAGTGCAACAAAAGACAATCTGTAGAGGTTCATAATTGAGGTTAGTGTTGAGCCTGATGGTGGCTGGGAAGAAGCTGTTCTTGAGCCAGCTGATCGAGGTTTTCGGGCTCGTATACCTTGCCCCTGATGGTCAGAGTGTGCAGTCTGGCCTCTACTATTTAAGCTACTGTGGCATTCAAATTATCCAAACTGTTTATGAAGGTGAAGATCTACGTTGAAGTTGAGACATTGAAGCAAGACTTTGTTTCCTGTGAATAGGGACATTAAGAGATAGGAGCAGAATTAGGCCATTCAGCCCATAGAGCCTACTCTGCCATTCAATCATGGCTGATCTATCTATACCCATACTAATCAAGTTAAAATGCCTTGCGATTCTTCCCTGGGAAATTTGTAAATTTATCTTTTCATGTTGTCACTTAATCTCAGTTTATTATCACTGATTCCAATCATCCCTGATACCTATCATAATTTAACACTGAAGTATTTATAGACTCTGTGTCTTCATATTTAGCAGTTGAGGCACCAAATAATCCTCTGAGATAAAATAGGAAATGGAGTCTGGGATTAGTTTAATTGTAATTCCTTTAATCTTGGAATTATACCCTATGTTTTTATGAGCCAATTATAAATTGGAATCTCTGTAACATAATATTTTCTTTGCAAATCTACAGACTACTTACATCGAGTGCATAAATTGTTGTTCTTTGTATTTAATTGCAAGTTTTTCTATGTGAAATTATGTAAAGGAACTTGAAGAACCAGGTTTTAAGAAATTGCAAAACTATAGGTGACAGATGGTTGATTGGAGTTAATTAAAGGTCACATCAGTAACATCATTAGTAACATAGGGCAGCACGGTGGCACAGCGGTAGAGTTGCTGCCTTACAGCGCTTGCAGCGCCAGAGACCCGGCTGGCGTCTCGACTACAGGTGCTGTCTATAAGGAGTTTGTACGTTCTCCCCGTGACCTGCGTGGGTTTTCTCCGAGATCTTCCGTTTCCTCCCACACTCCAAAGACATACAGGTTTGTAGGTTAATTGGTTTGGAGTTGTACACTTGGTATAAGTGTAAATTGCCCCTAGTGTGTGTAGGCTTGTGTTAATGTGCGGGGATCGCTGGTCGGTGGGCCGAAGGGCCTGTATCTGCACTGTATCTCTAAACTGGACTAATCATGTGGGACTGGAGTCGTATCTAGGCCAGGGTGCGTATTAGTGGCAGGTTACTTTTGCTCAGGAACCTCTGTTTGACGACAATCTGGAATTTTTATTTTTTAATCATTTCCCTAGCTCCAGGCTGCACCTTACCAGATATAAGTGCCTCCGTTTGGCAGTTGCCAAGGTGGCACTTGAACTCCTGACTTCTGAACTTTCTGGCCTACTAGTTCCATCTCCACCTGCCCATATTTGTGCCCCTGGTGTTGAATTCTGGACAGCCATGTGGATGTACAAGTTGTTAAAGGTGGTTGAGATAGGAGCAAATTCACTCGTAATGAAGTGACACCAGGACCAATGTTGTTTCAACCCTTTTCTTCGTGTTAGTGAACCAAAAGTATTAGAGTCTCAATGGTCCCTCATTCCCAGCGCCTCCTCTCCCGCCAAATTCCTTTGTATTTAGCGGCCTGACCAATAATTCTGGACGATACTTCGGGGGAAAGACCTGCATTTTCTGTGAAATATAAACTTCTAAAATAGCTCCTGAATGTTTAGGAGCGGAAACAGGCCCTTCGGCCCACCTAGTCTCCACCGACCAGCGGTCCCCACACACGAACATTACCCTTCACACACTTAGGACAATTTACATTTATACCAACCCAATTAACTTACAAACCAGTACGTCTTATGGAAGAAATGCAAATGAATCTTCACCAAAGTCACAGAAACATGCAGATGGTTGAATGAAACATTGTTGTCTTTTGGAATCTGATGAGATGGTCTCCAAATCAAAAAAAACACCCACTCTCTCCAACTTAGTGACCTCTTCCTTCTGCCATGCAATATTCCAGAACTGTTCAAGGGCTTGAGATTTCTCAACACGAGAGAGTGAAATCGTATTTACAATGTTCTGTTCGGTTCCAAGCAAGATGCCGTTTGTTCCCAGTTATCAATGGTCTCTTTCCATGCTATCTTGATCCTAGTCATTCATCTCATCCATTAATACATCTACACCTTTCACTCAATAACCCTGTGTAGGGGACTACCCCCACTCCTTGGATGAGGATGTTTCTGTTGCAAACATATGGAGCGACAGATGCTGAAATCTTGAAACGAACACTAAGTGCTGGAGTAACTCAATGGGCCAGGCAGCATCTCTCGAGGATGCTATGGGTCGGTTCATTCTCCTGAATCCTATTGCATTTAATTGCCACAGTTATACTTTGGACTCTTCCCCAAGTGGGGACAACTCTCTAAATCTATTCTTTCATATCCCACTCTAACCCTTAAGACCTCTATCCACTTCCAAGAGCACATGTCAAGAGAAAAGGGGCCCTACCTATTTAATCTTCCTTGACACTTTTAATCTCAGCTATTTAAAACATGCTAGAGCCTGTTTCTTTTCACGAGAGATATAGCAAGGAAATGAGCCCAATGAGTCCACAGTGACCATCGACCACTCATCTACACTAATCTAATCCATCTTTATTCTCTCTATATTGTTATCAATTATCCCTAGATTCCACCACTCACCAAGGCACTCGGGGCATTTTACAGCGGCCAATTAACCTATCTAGGATCTAGTATTTATTTATTAACCACCAACCTCAATTGCACTCAATAACTAGTGCTGTGCAATGTTGTTCAGCTATTGGTAACCCATTCACTAGTTGTATCCTACACACGAGGGACAATTTACTTGGGACGTCTTTGGGACGTGGGAGGAAACCGGAGCACCCCGTAGAAACCCACATGGTCATAGGGAGAAGGTGCAAACTCCACACAGACAGCAGCCGAGGTCAGGATTGAACCTGGATCTCTGGCGCTGTGAGGCAGCAGCTTTACAATTTGCGCCCATTTTGGATTTGGTCAGATTTTACTGAATTTGCGAGGATCAGTTTTTGTTTAAAAAGCATCCCTTTAAAAGCTGAAAAATACCTGGGTGCTTCACTAAGCTTTTTCTGGGCAGGACAATAGCAGAAATCAGTGACCCGGGCAGCTTAAGTTACTTTGAGGGCAATTCACAGGAGTGTTTTTGTTACGTGGGGCCAGTATAAATATAAACTGTTTGTCAGTGTTTTGGCAGCTCCCTGATTCTCTTCCACTTGTGAGCTGTAGTTATTGATTGTTTTCTCACTGTTCTAATGTGGCCTGGGGAATTGAGTGTGGATTCAAGAGTATGGCAGGGCAAGACTGATTACTGTAGTCACGCCGAGAGAGAGAGAGAGAGAGAGAGAGAGAGAGAGAGAGAGAGAGAGAGAGAGAGAGAGAGGAGAGAGAGAGAGAGAGAGAGAGAGAGAGAGAGAGAGAGAGAGAGAGAGAGAGAGAGAGAGAGAGAGAGAGAGAGAGAGAGAGAGAGAGAGAGAGAGAGAGGAGAGAGAGAGAGAGAGAGAGAGAGAGAGAGAGAGAGAGAGGAGAGAGAGAGAGAGAGAGAGAGAGAGAGAGAGAGAGAGAGGAGAGAGAGAGAGAGGAGAGGGAATAGACAGGGAGAGAGAGAGAGAGACAGAGAGAGAGAGAGACAGAGACAGAGACAGAGACAGAGACAGAGACAGACAGAGACAGAGAGAGAGAGAGAGAGAGAGAGAGAGAGAGAGAGAGAGAGAGAGAGAGAGACAGAGACAGAGACAGAGAGAGAGAGAGAGAGAGAGAGAGAGAGAGAGAGAGAGAGAGACAGAGACAGAGACAGAGACAGAGACAGAGACAGACAGACAGACAAAAGTTCTCAGCAGAATGCTCCAGGAGACAGTTTTCTGGTCGACTATCACAAAGCTAACAGGGTAATCTGTAAAAAGCTCTTTCCTTTCAAAGGGTATTTAAATGCTGCAGGGGGGAAAAAAGTCGACAAATACTTGAAATTTGAAAAAAAAACAGAGAAGATGGCTTGAATGTAGAAATCATTAATCATGTGGAGAATTAAAGACAGAATATTCCCAAAAGGTAAACATCTTTCACAAGCCTGAATCCCTTCACTACATCGCAGATGCAATGCCTTCATTCGGGATTCCCTCTTTAAAACCTTTCAAACCCACTCCCTCCACCTCCTCCCTTTGAACCTCGGCCTAGATTTTGGACCCCTCTTCGTATCCCCTTTTGTGACTCATTCTTATGGTTTAGATTTAGAGATACAGCGCGGAAACAGGCCCCTTCGGCCCACCGAGTCCGCGCCGCCCAGCGATCCCCGCACATTAACACTATCCTCCACACGCTAGCGACAATTTTTACATTCACCCAGTCAATTAACCTACATACCTGTATGTCTTTGGAGCGTGGGAGGAAACCGAAGATCTCGGAGAAAACCCACGCAGGTCACGGGGAGAACGTACAAAACTCCGTACAGACGGCGGCCCGTAGTCAGGATCGAACCTGGGTCTCCGGCGCTGCATTCGCTGTAAGGCAGCAACTCTACCGCTGCGCCACCGTGCCGCCCTAGGTTTATGGGTGCTGTTGCAGAGTGTTTTAGGGTTGGCTGCTCCACTGAAGGGGTGCCACGTAAATGCAAGTTGTCGTGGCTGTTGATCATGCAGAGAGAGTGGTTGCAGATGGATGGTTTCTGGTGAGTGTAGGCTTTGGAGTGAGGAGATGATAGACACAAGATCAATAGCTAGTGACTTGGGACAGCCAGTGCTGTGGAATTGCATGTAGCCACTGAATCTGGGTAACCATCGATCAGGCAGATGGAGCAAGTCAAAGTGAATAAAAAGCGTCTGGACAAATGGTGGGCACTTGGGAGCTGAGCTACACTCTGTGTGGCAACTGGAGTTACATGGCCTGTCAGTTTCTTTCTGGCATTCATGTAATATAAAGCTCCATTCTCCAGCCCTCTCCACGGGGGAAGAAGAGAGAACCGAAGAAGGGTCCCGACTGGGAAGAAGGGTCCCGACTGGGAAGAAGGGTCCCGACTGGGAAGAAGGGTCTCGACTGGGAAGAAGTGGCGGCACGGTGGCGCAGTGGTAGAGTTGCTGCCTTACAGCGCCAGAGACCCAGGTTCGTTCCTGACCACCGGTGGTGTCTGTATGGAGTTTGTACGTTCCCCTCGTGGGTTTTCCCTGGCTGCTCCGGTTTCCTCCCACATTCTAACGACGTACACGTTTGTAGGATAATTGACTTCGGTAAATTTGTAAATTGTCCCCAGTGTGCAGGATAGTGCTAATGTGCGAGGATCGCTGGTCGGCGCGGACTCAGGGTGCTGAAGGGCCTATTTCTGCTCTTTATCTCTAAACTAAACTAAACTGGAACCAAAACGTCACCTGTCCATGTTCCCCAGGGATGCTTCCTGACCTGCTGAGTTGCTGCACCTGAAGCGAAGACCTGATTATTTGCTAAATTAGACTTTGGTTAAACTGGGGTTAACTTTTGAAATGAGACTGAAATGGTTTTTGGGTTAGGAATATCTTTCATTCTGTTCTTTGTTGCTGTAGTTGTTGCCTTGAGGTCGGTGTGTGGTAACACAGCTGTAGTTAATCAATGGGATCTCAGAAAAACAACAAACTTGCATAGTTGGACATCTTTTCAAGACTTTGGACACACCCCTACCTCCCGCTCCCTAGACCCCTGAAGTACTTTAAACCTAAAAAGGTTTACACTTTCGACTTTAGAGATACGGTGTGGAAACATGCCCTTCGGCCCACCATCCATACTGACCAACGATAGCCCGTACATTAGCACTATCCCACACACTAGGGGCAATTTACAATCTGCAGAGGCCAATTAACCGACAAACCTGTATGTCTTATGGGCTGAAGGCCGGCGAATGGGGTTGAGAGGGAAAGATAGATCAGCCATGATTGAATGGTGGCGTAGACTCGATGGGCCGAATGGCCTAATTCCACTCTGAGAAATTATGAACATGAACATACATATGACTGTCTGTTTATGAGGATTATTTCCTTAATTGTGTCAACAACTTTCTCTTTAAATGGGCTCCATGTTAGCACTGCTCTCTGCATTTAAAAAAAAGCTTCTTCTGAATTTTCTATTGAATTTCTTGGTAACTTCATTTTTTGATGGCCTTTCAATTTTCTTTACCCGCAAGAGGAAGCACCTTGCCTTTAATTGTCCATCAAAACCTTTCTTAATGTGAAGCCCTCTGTGTGATCACCTCTCAGTTTTTCTTTCATCTGAATAATTTTGGGCCGAATTTGATTTTTTTTCATGATGAACATAGTGCTACTGATTTTAAAACTTTTGTACTCTTTCCAGTGCCTCTGCATCTCCTTAAGAAATTAGTGACCAAAGTGATGTTTAGTTTAGAGATCCAGTGTGAAAACGGACCCTTTGGCTCTCCAAGTCCATATCAACCATCGATTCCCCCCTTGCACACAAGTTCACCATTCTGCATATGAGGGGCAATTTACCGAGGCCAATTAACCATCAAACATGCACGTCTTTGGAACGTGGAAGAAAACCGGAGCATCGGTCCAGTCGGACTGGAGTGACTAGGCTTGTATACACTGGAATTTAGAAGGATGAGAGGAGATCTTATCGAAACGTATAAGATTATTAAGGGGTTGGACACATTAGAGGCAGGAAACATGTTCCCAATGTTGGGGGAGTCCAGAACAAGGGGCCACAATTTAAGAATAAGGGGTAGGCCATTTAGAACGGAGATGAGGAAAATCTTTTTCAGTCAGAGATTTGTGATCCTGTGGAATTCTCTGCCTCAGAAGGCGGTGGAGGCCAATTCTCTCAATGCATTCAAGATAGAGCTCTTAAGGATAGCGGAGTCAGGGGGTATGGGGAGAAGGCAGGAACGGGGTACTGATTGAGAATGATCAGCCATGATCACATTGAATGGCGGTGCTGGCTCGAAGGGCCGAATGGCCTCCTCCTGCACCTATTGTCTATTGTCTATTGTCTATCCGGAGAAACCCCACGCCGTCACGCGGAGAATGTACAAACTCCGTATAAGCAGCACCCAAGGTCAGGATCGAACCCCGGTCTCTGGCTCTGTGGGGCAGCAACTCTACCACCATGCCATCGTGCCGCCCCTGAAATGCATAATATAGTTTGAAAGCTTATATATAATCATTGGATATTAAATGCAGTTTCGGTGATTATGTCTTCTTAAATAGTTTGTGCTTTGTTTAAAGTTATGTTTCACTTTTTGTGACATTACACACACTTGCTCTGTTTCCTGGTAAACACAGAAATAGAATAGCTGAAAATAATTTCTGCAAATTCATTGTGATTTTTATCCTGCCCCTCCCTCGCTGGCCCTTTCCACATCTCACCTTGCATTATGATAGTTGTGTGCCTGTGGAATATTTCAGTACGTTTTATGCTTGATAATTCAATTTCATAATTACTTTTTGCCTTTCTAATTGTCTTTTGATTTCTCTTTTAATCTCCCTTGTCATGTTTTCCCTTGTTGACCATGCACTTAGTAGTAAGCCTTGCCTTTTGTTCATTCATACTGTTTCATTACTCTTGTGAAATATGTGTGCAATGCCAAATACTGACTCAATGCCTGCTTTTGACATTGTTAGTCAACATTGAAGTGCATTTTAATTATCCAAGAGCCATTCTTAGCTCCTCAAAATCGACAACTGGGGACAGTAAGTTAAATTATGAAGTTGTCCACTTGAAATGTCTCAAAGTTGTGTCTCAGGAGACTTTGGAACCATCTTCCCTGAAGGGGGGGGGGGGGGGGGGGGGGGGGGGGGTGGAAATGGGGCCTTTGATTATTTTCAAGCTGAAGGGAGATAGATCCTTGGTTAGCAGGATGGTTGCAGGGTCACTTTTGTGGGACAAATATGTGGAATTATGGTCACAACCGAATCAGCCACGGTCTTATTGAATGGCAGAGCAGTTCTGCTCCAGGAGCAGAATAAGGCCATTCGACCCATCAAGGCTAAGCTGCCATTCAATCATGGCTGATCTATCTTTCTAACCCCATTATCCTGCCTTTGCCCCACAACCCCTGATACCCTTCCTAATCCAGAATCTGTCAACCTCGGTCTCAGAGGACTGACTACGAACAGTGGTGAATAATCCTAAAACAGGCACCAAAGTGCTGAAGTAACTCAACGAGACATGCAGCATGGAGAAAAAGGATGGGTGACATTTTGGCTCAGGATCCATCTTTGGACTGAAAGTAGGAGGTTGGGGTGGTGGTGGGAGGGGGGGGAGGAGGTAAAGAGCTGGAGCAAGGAAAGAGGATAATCCTCCTTTGTCAACACGATGGATACTGGTTCAAAAATGAAGCAGTAGACCATTTGGAAAGTCCAATCCCTTATCCCCTTAATGAGGTTCTTCTGTGCATTTTCTTTTTAAAGCAGTTAATAGACAATAGACAATAGACAATAGGTGCAGGAGTAGGCCATTCAACCCTTCGAGCCAGCACCGCCATTCAATTGCGATCATGGCTGATCACTCTCAATCAGTACCCCGTTCCTGCCTTCTCCCCATACCCCCTCTCTCCGCTATCCTTAAGAGCTCTATCCAGCTCTCTCTTGAAAGCATCCAACGAACTGGCCTCCACTGCCTTCTGAGGCAGAGAATTCCACACCTTCACCACTCTCTGACTGAAAAAGTTCTTCCTCATCTCCGTTCTAAATGGCCTACCCCTTATTCATAAACTGTGGCCCCTTGTTCTGGACTCCCCCAACATTGGGAACATGTTTCCTGCCTCTAATGTGTCCAATCCCCTAATTATCTTATACGTTTCAATAAGATCCCCCCTCATCCTTCTAAATTCCAGTGTATACAAGCCTAATTGCTCCAGCCTTTCAACATACGACAGTCCCGCCAATGAAATAACCCATCTTTTTCTTCTTTCCCCCAATTTATTTGTGGATTTCTTTCGCCATCTCCCTTCTTCTATCAGGAGATCTGTGCAGGCCCCATGCTCCAATGCGATAATTCCTCTCGTCTTCTAATTCTACTCGCACAGACTCAAATTCTGTCTTTGCAAAAGTGCCATCGCCCCTTTTCATCTGCTCTTCCGATATCTGTGGACATTGTGATCACGCGCGTCGACTCCGCCACCTCTCTTGCTGTGTCCCGCCCGCGTGCAATCTAACTCTGCAAGGTTTTAATTCCCAGTCCCGATATCTGTGCAGCACGTCTCAGTAACCCCCAATATGTCCGTCTCCTTTCAGCAGATGTCACCGCGTAAAGATTATGCACTTGAAGCTCGGAGTTGTCCTTGAACAGAGAAGTATTTGACTTGGATTCGAGTGTCCTTGCGACAGTGTTAGCCTCACACCAGGAGGAACAGGGTGATCATGATGGTGTAGTAGCCTTTTCACACTCCTCCTCCATGACGGATTCTAAATATATCGTTTTGTTTTGGGGAATACGCACAGTTTTCATTGCCGCTCAAGGTTATGTTTCCCACTGGTTTTCCCCAGTAGTTCTGAGTAACAAGAAAGGAAAGGACTGGACCCGGGGGAGTTGGGTCCTGGCAATAAACACAATTTTGCAATTGATTTGAATTATTATTTTTTTTTAAATCCTTTCTCAGTACGGTAGCAAATTAGATTCCGATCAGCGAGGTGGAAACCAAACAGAGTGGGTTGATGTAAAGTGTTAATTAGAAATGGTCCCTGCTAATTACATTGGCAGTGCCTTCCCCTTCATGACTAAAGTTAACAAAACAGACCTGAAGCCTTTCCCGATCTGTACACACGTAAGTATTTAGGACGTTGGGCAAAAGAAAAAAAAAAAATGTGTGGAAATAATCGCTATATTCAGATTAAAGATAGGCACAAAGTGCTGGAGTAACTCAGCAGGTCAGGCAGCATCTCTGGACCTGCTGAGAGTGCAAAGCAGGAGAGGACCAGGACAAATCAGTGGCGGCATCCCCGATAAGCCAATTGTTGGCTAGGACCGACGTGATCCCAAGAGGGAGACATCATTGCGAACTACGGAACTGGCCAATCAGCTTTTAGTAGAGGGAGAGGGGGGAAGGAGGGGATGAGGGAGGGGAGTGTTTGTGTATTGTTGACTAAAATGGGAGAATTCAACGTTCACATTGGTGTGTCCATACCAGCATCTGCAGTTTTGCCATATTCAGATTGCTAACCTTAACGACTGTAACCCTTCTGTAAGAAATGGTCGAAGTAGTGGTTCAGTCGTGAGAAACATTTCTCTCCACTAACACAGAACATAGGAACAGCACTGGAACAGTTCCTGCAGCCTACAATATCCGCACTGGACATGATTCCAAGTTAACCTAATCACCTCTGCCTGCGCATGATCCATATCCTTCCATTTCCAGCATATCCACGTGAGGAAGGAGACTTTGCAACTTAGTATAATGTTGTTCAACAACATTTAAAGGATATTTGGACAGGCACATGGATAGGAAACGTTTAGAAGGATGTCGGTAAAATGCGGCAGGTGGGGACTAGTGTAGGTCGGGCATCTTAGGCAAGATTGGGCCGAAGGGCCTGTTTCCATGCTGTATCACTCTATAACC
>NC_135975.1:7226623-7235623 GCF_053455715.1 Rhinoraja longicauda
GCAGAAGAATGCTTCCATGTACCAGACTCCGCCTCATGCCCCTTATCCCACAGTACAAAGTGCTTAATAAGCTGAAACCCAGCCCTTGCCTTCTCTGCATTGAACACAGAGGGATTAACAGTTCTGGTGTTGCTGCATTGTTGCTGCACTTCCCGAGATTTAAAATGTGCACAGGTATTTTACTGTGTAGGAAGGAACTACAGATGCTGGTTTAAACTGAAGATAGACGCAAAAAACTGGAGTAACTCAGCGGGACAGGCAGCATCTCTGGTTAGAAGGAATGGGTGATGTTTAGGGTCGAGACCCATTTTGTTACTGCTTGGTTTGGTTAACATGGGCCTGTAAAAGGAATAGAAACATAGAAACATAGAAAATAGGTGCAGGAGTAGGCCATTCGGCCCTTCGAGCCTGCACCGCCATTCAATATGATCATGGCTGATCATCCAGCTCAGTAACCTGTACCTGCCTTCTCTCCATACCCCCTGATCCCATTAGCCACAAGGGCCACATCTAACTCCCCCTTAAATATAGCCAATGAACTGGCCTCAACTACCTTCTGTGGCAGAGAATTCCACAGACTCACCACTCTGTGTGAAGAAATGTTTTCTCATCTCGGTCCTAAAAGACTTCCCCCTTATCCTTAAGCTGTGACCCCTGGTTCTGGACTTCCCCAACATCGAGAACAATCTTCCCGCATCTAGCCTCTCCAACCCCTTAAGAATTTTATATGTTTCTATAAGATCCCCCCTCAGTCTTCTAAATTCCAGCGAGTATAAGCCTAGTCTATCCAGCATGAGGGATAGGAGAGAGCAGGTCATGGAGTCATGCAGTGTGGAAACAGGCCCTTCAGCCCAACTTGCCCAGACCGCCCAACATGCCCTGTCTACACTCGACCCACCTGCCTACTCTTGGGCCACATCCCTCTAAACCTGTCTTATCCATTGCCTGTCTAAATGTTTCTTAAAAGTTGCGATAGTCCCAGCCTCAACAACATCCTCTGGCAGCTTGTTCCATGCACCCGCCACCCTTTGTGTGAAAAAGCAACCCCTCAGGTTCCTATTAAATCTCCTATTAAAAGACACTTGGGCAGGTACATAGATAGGACAGGTTTAGGAGGATATGGGCCAAACTCTGGCAGGTGGGACTAGTGTAGATGGGACATGGGAAAAATCTCTAGACACTGGAAAAGGAAATCTGGAATATAGCTGCAAATTGAAAAGCTTCCATGTAAGAGATAAAACAAATAAAACTGCAGATGCAGGATTCTGAATCAAAAATAAAAATGCTGGAAGAGCTCAATTAGTTTAGTCTAGTTTAGAGATACAGCGCTGAAACAGGCCCTTCGGCCCACCGGGTCCGCGCCGACCAACGATCCCTGCACATTAACACTATTCTACCCTCGGGACAATTTTTACATTTATACCAAGCCAATTAACCGACAAACTTGTACATCCTCTGGGAGGACGAATTGAATCAACTCATAATGCAAGATATATGGGATGAAAGTTTACAACATATACACCATCTCGGTCTGAAGAAGGGTCTCGACCCGAAACGTCACCCATTCCTTCTCTCCCGAGATGCTGCCTGACCTGCTGAGTTACTCCAGCATTTTGTGAATAAATCGATTTGTACCAGCATCTGCAGTTATTTTCTTATACACCAATGTTCATTAAATGCTAGACATTCCTTAATACAATTTAAAATAATACATAGATTACATTATTTGAAGACGAAATTAAATAGGATTTTTCCTAGTATCTCTCCTATTTGTGATAAATGTCAATTTCAAGAAGCTAATTTAACTCATATTTTCGTAACTTGTATAAAAATGCAAAACTTCTGGTTGGAGATTTTAAAAATAGTTTCTAAAGTTATCAACAAGCAATTGGATATGGATCCAAAATTAATTATATTAGGATTATCAGAACATACTACAAACTTTACAACAAGTCAGGTACATTTTCTTGATTACAGTCTAATAACTGCGAAAAAATTAATACTTAAATTTTGGAAAAAACCAATAACCCCCACAATTAAAATGTGGACTACAGAAATGTAAGAGACCCTGCATTTGGAAAAAATAAGATTTGCCTTAATTGACAAACCTGAGTTATTTTTTAAAATATGGTCTCCATTTATTGAATTTTTAGAAAAGTAAATGGGTTTGGCACAGGACTAAAATAAATTTTTTAAATTAAAAGTTGAAACTTGAGTTAAGGGTTGGATGTACAACTGTGGTTATTGTCTCCCGGATCTACTCCCTTTAATTTTTAGAGTTATATCTTTTTTTTAATCCTCTTATTCTCTCTTCCCAATAGTTTATAGTTTTTTTTGTTTTTTTTCCTTTCTTCTTTATTTTTTATTTTCTCCCTTTAAAAATTTAAAAATTGAAGCTATGTAAGAACTCTGTAACAAATGTGTCTTTTATTTCTATTTGTACATATGCTTTTCAAAAATTAAAAAAAATAAATTAAAAAAAAAAATGCTGGAAGAGCTCAATTAGTTTAGTCTAGTTTAGAGATACAGCGCTGAAACAGGCCCTTCGGCCCACCGGGTCAGCGCCGACCAACGATCCCCGCACATTAACACTATTCTACCCTCGGGACAATTTTTACATTTATACCAAGCCAATTAACCGACAAACTTGTACATCCTCTGGAGTGTGGGAGGAAACCGAAGATATGTCGAAGAAAAACCCACACAGGTCACGGGGAGAACGTACAAACTCCATACAGACAGCACCCGTAGTCGGGATCGAACCGGGCTCTCTGGCACTGTAAGCGCTGTAAGGCAGCAACTCTACCTCTGTGCCCAAGCTGCCCCCATGCAGTCAAACTGGAAAGCTAAACCAGTTAAGTCAGGGATATTGCTTCCAGTTTATTGCCGTCTTGGAAAGGGTCAGTTGTACTGCCATCACCATCCTCCCCTCCCCAAAGAATGAATCCAGCTTGTTTTCTGCTGGTGACTGGCAGACATTTGCTCAGCAATAGTAGTTGATCATCTCAAGTCTACATGTTTTGTTTGGCTCTGGCCTGCCCTTTCTTCCCAGCTGGGCTCCTGCAAATAGCCAGCCTTATTGTCGAGCCAGAGTCCTTCCACACAAAGCCTTGCATTTTGCTTCTCCTTTGTCTCGTCTTTCCTCCTGTCGACGTTGCCTCCAACTTAACGAGCAGGCACGGAGAAAGCTTGCACAGAGCTCGGTTGTGTCAGCACTGGCAGTCATTTGAAATGATAAATAAGGCCTTCAACAGCAGGAGCACGTTCACTGTGCTGATCCAAGCCGCTGCGAGTGGAACTAAAGCTACCCTGTTTGCAAACACGAAGATAGACTTCAAGGCCTCACAGAAAGCATCTTGAGCATTGCTGCCTTTGGCCAGTGGTTGGTAATGCGCAATGTTAGCTGGCCTGATGCCCAAATACTACCCAGGGCCCACAATGTGCTGGAGTAGCTCAGCAGGTCAGGCAGCATCTCTGGAGGACGGAGGGCAGGCACGGTGGCGCAGCGGCAACGTTGCTGCCTCACAGCGCCAGAGATTCGGGTTCTGGAATTTAGAAGGATGAGAGGGGATCTTATCGAAACGCATAAGATTATTAAGGGGTTGGACACGTTAGAGGCAGGAAACATGTTCCCAAAGTTGGGGGAGTCCAGAACCAGGGGCCACAGTTTAAGAATAAGGGGTAGGCCATTTAGAACTGAGATGAGGAAAAACTTTTTCAGTCAGAGAGTTGTGAATCTGTGGAATTCTCTGCCTCAGAAGGCAGTGGAGGCCAATTCTCTGAATGCATTCAAGAGAGAGCTAGATGGAGCTCTTAAGGATAGCGGAGTCAGGGGGTATGGGGAGAAGGCAGGAACGGGGTACTGATTGAGAATGATCAGCCATGACCTCATTGAATGGCGGTGCTGGCTCGAAGGGCCGAATGGCTTCCTCCTGCACCTATTGTCTATTCAATCCTGACTACGGGCGCTGTCTGTACAGAGTTTTCTCGCTCTCCCTGTGACCACGTGGGTTTTCTCCGGGTGCTTTGGTTTCCTCCCACACTCCATAGATGTGCAAGTTTGTAGGCTAACTGGCGTGGTAAAATTGAAAATTGTCCCTGGTGTGTGTAGAAGTGTTAGTGTGCAGTGATCGCTGGTCGGCGCAGACTCGGTGGGCTGAAGGGCCTGTTTCCATGCTAAACTAAACTAAACAAACACGGATAGGTGACGTTTTGGGTCGAGACCCTTCTTCAGACTGCTTAGCTGGAATTTCGCAGTGGAGCAGTCAAAATGTAGAAACAAAGCACTGCAGATACTAATTGCCATACTGGTTGCTTATACTGCAAAGTCTGAAGAAGGGTCCTGACCTGAAGCATCCATGTTCTCCAAAGATGCTGCCTGACCTGCTGAGTTACTCCAGCACTTTGTGTCCTTCTGTGTATTAACCGGCATCTGCAGTTCTTTGTTTCTGCATTTTGACTGCACAAATACTATCGGTCTGCATCACAAAGTGCCCTGAGAGATTAAACGTATGGGTGTCAGGGGCCATGGGGAGAAGGCAGGAGAACGGGGTTAGGAGGGAGAGATAGATCAGCCATGATTGAACGGTGGAGTGGACTTGATGGGCCGAATGGCCTAATTAACTGAGGAGCACAGTGCTTTCAGTGCAGGGGTGAGGGAACAGTCAGGAGAAAATGCTTTCACTCAGAGAATGGTGGGTGCCTGGATGGGAAATCCTCATTTCATTTGAAAAGAAGACTTTGGATGAGCACTAAATCTGCTGTAATCTGCTCGCTGTGAGCTGAGGGCTGGGAAGTGTGATTAATCTCTGTGGCTCTTTCCCTGACCTCCTTTCCTGTAAATGCCTGTTGTTCGGAGGCCCTGCTAAACTTGGTAACCACTGGCAGGCATTGACCTGCTAATATCTATTTGTTGGCTCTATTTACTTTGTGGAATAATTGCTTGCTGAAGGATGGGGAAAGGTCACTGCGATTAAATATGATGTGTTTTGCATTTAGAGGTGTCACGTTGTCATCTATTTCAATCCTTTCCAATAGAGCATTAGGCTTGTTGATCAATTGAGAGAATGCCACTCCTTTTATAATCTCAGGAAATTGCAAAGCGCCTGACAGTCGATGAAGTACTCAAATGCAGTCAAATGAAGGAAAATGTTGCTGCCGGTTTTAATGCACGGGTTTCTGCAAATAGCATTGTGCCTGTGACCAAATAGTCCATCGTGTTGCATTAGTTAAGGGATAAATATTGGTGAAGACAACAGGGAGAAATGCCTGACTCTTCAAAGTAGTGCCGAAACTACACGAGGGAATGTTTGCACCGAAAGTAGTTCTGGGCAGCACAGTGGCGCGACAGGTTGTATCACGGCACCATTGATCCAGGTTCAATCCTGACCTCGGGTGCTGTCTGTTTGGAGTTTACATGTCCTCCCTGTCACTACAGTTTTCTCCACATGCTTCAGTTTGCTCCCACATCACAAAGGTGTGCGGGTGGGCATTTTACTTACTCACTGTACATTGTTCCAGTGAATGGTAGAATCTGGCAGAGCTGGTGTGAACAAAGTCACAGTCATACAGCACAGAAACAAGTTCTTCAGCCCAGCTTGCCCACACCGGCCAAGATGCAGCTTTTAGGTTAGTCCTATTAGCTCATTTTTGTCTCATCTCATCCAAGCAGCCACAGCCAGACATAAAAACAGCTTTTTTTCCCCACGAGTGACAGTTCTACTCAATAACCCAAGTCTGTAGTCTTTTTTTTGCTCTGGTTTATTTTCACCCACATGCTTAGACCGTAGTGTTGTATCCTTATTGTTTTGATGTGGTTATGCTTTATTCTTAATTGTTAACTGTATGTTTGTGTTGTCATTTGTGAGGTGGAGCACCAAAGCACATTCCTTGTATATGCATAATAAACTTATAATAAAATAACTTTCGGCCAATAAACTTCATTCATTCATTCATTCATTCATTCATCTCCCTCTAACTCTGCCCTATTCATGTATCTGTCCGATGTATTTTAAGTGTTGACAGAGTGAATAGGTTATGGGGAAAACTAGTTGGAGGCAGTGTTGCTCTGTGAGGTTTCAGAGACTTGATGGGGTGAATGGCCTCCTTTTGTTGAATGGCAATATACAAGTGTCTGTGGTCCAGCATGCAAGAAGGCGACTCCTACAGAGGATAGACACAAAATGCTGGAGTAACTCAGCGGGTCAGGCAGCATCTCCGGGGGAAAGGAATGGGTGACGTTTCGGATCGAGACCCTTCTTCAGACTTTGAAGAAGTTATCCCTTTCCAATATGGCATTGTCAGGGCTGAGAGTCAGGGCTTTGCTTTTGTTGCTACAATAGACTATTCTGTTCCTGATCCGAGGAGGATGAGTCGTGGAATGTGAAGGCCAGTGTGTGGGAGGCTATCTAGAAATTTAATTTCTGATTGTAGGCACTGTAGGTTCACTACGGCATATCAGTGGTGGTGGAGCCTTGAAACGTCGTAAACAAGCATCCCTTTCTCTCAGTCCATTCATGGATGGATGTTTAACTGTGGAGCCAGCAGCATCTGGGCCACTAGTTTAGTTTAGAGATACAGCGTGGAAACAGGCCCTTCGGCCCACCGAGTCCGCACAAACCAGCAATCCCTGCGCATTAACACTATCCTACACTGGGAACAATTTTTACATATATACCAGGCTCATTAACCTACAAACCTGCACGTCTTTGGAGTGTGGGAGGAAAACCGAAGATCTCGGCGAAAACCCACGCCGCCACGGGGAGGACGGACAAACCCCGTACAGACAGCACCCGTAGACGGGATCGAACCCGTAGTCGGGATCGAACCCGGGTCTCTGGTGCTGTAAGGCAGCAACTCTCTCACTGTGCCACTTTTGTTGGCAGCCATATCCTATAAACAATTTAGATGTGCTGGTGGGCTTTCTCTAACATGGAAAGGGGTCAGAGCGAACAGTAGGGTGGCACAGTGGTATAGCTGGTGGAGCCCCAAAGACCCGGGTTCCACCCTGACCGCGGGTGCTGTCTGTGTAAGGGTTGCACGTACTTCCTGTGACTGTGTGGGTTTCCTCCGGGCGCTCCGGTTTCCTCTCGCATCCAAAAGACGTGCGTGCTTGTCGGTTAATTGGCCTCAGTAAATTGCCTCCCAGTGTGTAGGGAGTGGTTGAGAAAGTGGGATAACATGGAACCAGTGTGAACGGGTGATCGATGGTCAGCATGCACTCGATGGGCTGAAAGGCCTTTTCCCACGCAAAATCACTATTCTATAAAAAGAAGGTGCCTTCTGAAATTCGGCTCTAGATTTTGTTGTGAGCAGGGGCTGCTGGTGTGACTCGAGCTTGGCAGTTTAACTTTGAGTTGGGAAGATTCCGCTTGTGATCCCATTCTATACTAAAGGGTAACACGGTGCGCGAGTCTGTGTAACATTGTGGGTGTGCAGCACTGCAAATGAGTTTTTCGGGACACTCCTGTAAAAGGACGCAACGTAATGGTGTCAGGAGATGCAGGAGCTTTCCTGGTGTCCTGAGTCCTACAATCAGCAGCAAGAAGGATGGATTTACCTTTTAGTTCAGTTCAGTTTAGTCTATGTCACGTGTGTCACGAAAGCCAATGGAATGTTGGCCTTCATAACAAGAGGAGTTGAGTATAGGAGCAAAGAGGTCCTTCTGCAGTTGTACAGGGCCCTAGTGAGACCGCACCTGGAGTACCGTGTGCAGTTTTGGTCTCCAAATTTGAGGAAGGATATTCTTGCTATTGAGGGCGTGCAGCGTAGGTTTACTAGGTTAATTCCCGGAATGGCGGGACTGTCATATGTTGAAAGACTGGAGCGACTAGGCTTGTATACACTGGAATTTAGGAGGATGAGAGGAGATCTTATCGAAACGTATAAGATTATTAAGGGTTTGGACATGTTAGAGGCAGGAAACATGTTCCCAATGTTGGGGGAGTCCAGAACAAGGGGCCACAGTTTAAGAATAAGGGGTAGGCCATTTAGAACTGAGATGAGGAAAAACTTTTTCAGTCAGAGAGTTGTGAATCTGTGGAATTCTCTGCCTCAGAAGGCAGTGGAGGCCAATTCTCTGAATGCATTCAAGAGAGAGCTGGATAGAGCTCTTAAGGATAGCGGAGTCTGGGGGTATGGGGAGAAGGCAGGAACGGGGTACTGATTGAGAATGATCAGCCATGATCACATTGAATGGCGGTGCTGGCTCGAAGGGCCGAATGGCCTCCTCCTGCACCTATTGTCTATTGTCTATTGTGCCCGAGGTACAGTGAACAGCTTTTGTTTCGTGCGAACCAGTCAGCGGAAAGACAACGCATGGTTACACCCGAGCCATTCACAGTGTACAGGTAAATGATAACGGGAATAGCGTTTAGTGCAAGGTAAAGCCAGTAAAGTCCGATCATAGGCAGTCCGAGGGTCTCCAATGAGGTGGATAGTGGTGCGGGTCTTCTCTCGAGTTGTGGTAGAATTCGTTCCTGTGGGAGAGGGGAAGGAAGAGTGGAAAATGTTGGCAGTCTGGGCGGAGGTGTTGAAAGGGAGAGAGACTCTTCTTCAGAAACTACATGAATTTAAGGAACAGTCAGGTCTGCAGAGTACGAGTGTGTGTGTGTGTGTGCGCACCATACAATACAATACAATACAATACAATACAATATATCTTTATTGTCATTGTACCCAGGGGTACAACGAGATTGGGAATGCGCCTCCCATACGATGCAATAATTTAAGTAATTTAGACAACAGCAACCCAACGAAACGAAACAATTGTAACAGTTTTTTAGACAGGGTAAAGTGCAAGTTGATCTATGCGTTGTGGCCATCCGGCTCAGCAGGACCGGTTCATAGCAGCTATGGCCCTGGGGATGAAGCTGTTCCTGAGTCTGGAGGTGCGGGCGTAGAAGGCCTTGTATCGTCTGCCCGATGGAAGGAGTTCGAACAGACTGTTGCAGGGGTGTGAAGAGTCTTTGTGGATGCTGGTGGCTTTTCTGAGGCATCGTG